>NW_027185665.1:12212744-12272744 GCF_028583685.1 Petaurus breviceps papuanus | reverse complement strand
ACACAAAATGAGCATATACTATGAACCTATAGTAAGATGCACTGCACATTAAAAATTACAGTTGCTTAAAGTTTTTTTTTTTGGAGGAGGAGATACTGCAATAACGTCCTTGCTTTTCTCTCAGCTTCCTCATTACTCCCTATATAATTTATCCTTCAAACTATTTCCAAACTAATGTCTTTAAAAATTAACTTTTAATTTAGCTACTCTGATCAATACAATGATCCACACCAATTCCAAAGGGTTCATGATGAATAATGTTTTCTACCTCCAGAGAGAGAACTGAGAAACTCTGAGTGTAGATGAAAATATATTTTTCAACTTTATTTGTCTTGCTTTTTTGCAACATGGCTAATATGGAAATATATGTTTTATATGACTTCAGATGTATAATAGACACCATATTTCTTTCCTTTTCAATGAATATGACAGTGACTGGAAGTAGAGATTATTTGGACCTAAAAAAATGAACAATAAAAATTTAAAATTTGGAAAAAAATTACTTTCATTATTATACTTGCTTAAGACCATACAGTGGTTCCTCATTGCCTGCTTTCTCAAATCTAAACTTCTTTGTATGGCTCGCTAAGTCATACATATTCTGTACTTACTCTTTTATTTCCCATTACTTGAAAACAGGCATCTTCTACTCATGCAAAATAAATAAATGAGAAAATAAGGCTAGGGGACAGCCCATTACAGGAGTCACAGGATTTAGAGCTGACAAGGAGAGAAGATATCAACTGGTTCAACCCCAGCTTTTCACAGATGAGAGAACTTGAGACCAAGAGTTTGTGTGATCCCAAGGATATACAGGTAGCAAATGGGATAGAAGAAATGGGTGCTGCTATCACTGGAAATTCCATTCCTGACAAGTCTGTTCAGAGTGCCATAGGTGATGATCTACATGGCAATGTGGGTCACATCCAAAATAGCAGAAGGCTTTCTCTCTTCTGGAGAGAATTGAGTATAGACACCTTCCCACCTGCATTTCCCATGAATAAAAGCTACAATATGAAGATTTTAATGATTCTAATTTATAAATCTGGTGCTAAAATGCAATGCCTTTTAAATCTTAGAAGGGATCACATTCAAGTTATATTCATTCAATCTTTAGGGCTTTGCTTAAGCTTATGATTTCATGTTGAATGCTTTTCCTACTTCTCTGGACCTATTCAAAAGCTAGCCATCTTTCTATTACCACTTTAAATAGCACCCCCGTGGGGTGGTTAGGTGGCATAGTGAATAGAGCACTGGCTCTGGAGTCAGGAGGACTTGAGTTCAAATCTAGTCTCAGACATTTAACACTTACTAGCCCAATGTGACATTGGGCAAGTCACTTAACCCCAACTGCCCTGCCTTTCCCCCTCCAAGAAAAAATATAGCACCTCCTCCAGGGAGCTCTCTTTAACAACTCCAGCTCACAGTCTTCTCTCCTTTCTGCACATTCCTATTACACTTAGTCTTTCACTACTCATTTTTTTCTGAATTGTTTTATGTGATTTTGTATTGTTTTCCTACCTATGTTATAATACTCCTTTATAGCAACAACTATGCTTTATTTGACTCTGCAGTGCTTATTCCACCAGTGAACTTATTGTTAGTGTCTGTTGGTCAAGAATTTTTTTTCTTGATAGCTTGAAAGATATCTTATGGCCAGAGCTTATTTCTTTTTACGATGTCTTGCACTTGTTTTCCAGTCTGACACTTCTTCAGAGAGACACAGCTTCCCCATTTAGGATCATTGTGCAAGCTCACCACCAGTCAATAAAATCCAGGCAACACTCTCATGTTCTTCTTTTGATGGCTTATTTCAATATCTTCCATGTGGGGTATCTGTTGATTTTAATACTCAGCATGGTATATTGTCTAGTTAGCAGACTAGACTGGGAAATCATCTGATTAGTTCATCAAGTTCTGGTTTCTATTTCCTTACAAGTAAGTTAAATAAAACCATAATTAGAAAATGGCCCTGAGAGGAAAAAAAGACAATTATTTTGTGACACCTATGGAAGAACATAAAAGTTTGAAATAATGGGGATAGGTGTTGTGAGATTAAATGGGATAGATGAAGACAGAGTACATGCAGAGAGTTTGGCCAGGTTTGTTTCTCACATTTTCAAAGAAGATCTGATATGGTTTAATGAGTTCTGTGGGTGAAAGTGTATTTTATGGGTTGAAAAGCAGATTCCAATATGTTCTAATTCTATAAATATTAAAAATAAAATTAAAAAATTTATATTTCTATAAAATATCCCTTTGACAATGTCCTCCCTATATGCTTAATAGATTATAAGTCCCTTGAGAGCAGGGATAATCTTCTATGATTCCTGGCATAGGCCCTGAATACTAGAGGTACTCATGTTGAAATAATGAACAAATTAATTAACATATCATTATGTACCATGATATTTCTACACTTTCTAATCAAGTTCCCTGTGCATATGGTGTTCTCTTTCTAGACAGTTTAGAAAATTTATAGCACAAGTGTTACATAGATCTCTCCACAAGTTACAATAGGTTTCTTTAATAGGTTAATAAGCAAGGACGCTTGAGGCAGATTACTTTGTCATCAAAAGATGCTCTGCATTAAAATGATAGAGAGTTGCTATCTGAAATATTTTGAGCTCAGTCCTTGCTCATCACTATAAGTCTGATCAACATCAGGGGTCTATATTTTTTATTTTGATTACTACATTTCAACATGATTTATTTTCTTTGAAATAATATTATTTCACATCAGCTAGGTGGCACAGTGAATAGAGCACCAGCCCTGGAATCAGGAGGACCTGAGTTTAAATGTGGCCTCAGACACTTACTAGCCATGTGACTTTGGGCAAGTCACTTAACCCCAATTGCCCTCCTAAAAGCAAAAAAAAAAATTCATATTATTTCATTGTATACATTTGCATACATTCATTGTATGCGTTTAAAGACATTGTTGTGAGAAGAGATTAGGCTTCACCAAACTTCCAAAGGCATTTATGGCATTCAAAATTTTAAGAACCCTTGCCTAAGATGAACTCTGAGCCCTGTAACTCCTTTAAAAAATATTTCTAGGTTTCTGTGCTTTATACTTTGATACTTAAAATAAAATTCAATAATATGTTGGAGTGAATTATAAAAAGGATGAATTATTTTGTATCCTGTTTTCATTGAAGTGTGTGTATGTTGTTTTCCTATGTTTGCTGTATTTTTGAAGAAAATAAAACTTCTATCCTTGATTCCCTTGGGGGCCCAGGGAGGAGTAAATATTAATTTCTCTATTCCTTCAAGTTCAAGCTTTTGAAGCACTTTCATGATCTGTTTATGACAAGAACAGCTGGGATTGTGAAGGGCCTTAAATCTATGTGTTTTGGATTAGCTGAAGGAACTGAGGAGGTTTAGTTTGGAAAGCGCAAGATTGTATGGAGGATTGGGCATGCTATCTATGATAAAATATTTGAAGGGTTGTCATATGGAAGAAGTGTTAACTTGTTCTGTTTCACTCTTGAGTACCAAGAATAATTGAAAGAAGTTGCAGTCAGTCCAGGCACAAGACAAAAGGGGAAAAGAAACTTTATAAGTCAAGACTTATCCTTGCACAGCAGGAGTTGAACTTCAGAAAGGAAGAGACCTAAGGAGATTAGCTAAGTTACTTGCCTAGAATATGGGAGTTATATAAGAATGCTCGAAGAGAAATAAAAATGTGACCCCGCAGTATCAGAGTTGGGAGTTGCCTGGTTCCATATGTTCATTGCATACGTGCCTCTCTGCAAGGAGACATCTCTCCACTGCTGATTGTATCTGCATTTGTAAGAGAGTTTAAGGGGAAAATATTTTTAGTTCATCTTCTTTTGATGACATTTTAGGAAATACCTTTGGAGTGAGTTAATTCTCTCAACTGGATCACTATTAACAATAAATACACAAGGGGGTTTGTGAATTATGCAGGTTTAGGACTGTAGACTCACAGAGGACATTGAAGGTGGGTTAGTTACCTCTTGGGAGTCCTTACTTTTTAGTATGAGATGGTGATGACCTTTAATGTTGTTGAGTTGTTTCATTTGTGTCTGATTCTTTGTGACTCCTTTTGGGGGTTTTCTTGACAAAAATACTGGACTAGTTTTTCATTTCCTTCTCCAGATCATTTTGCAGATGAGGAACTGAAGCAAATAGGGTTAAGTTACTTGCCCAGGGTCACACAGCTAGTAAGTGTCTTGATTTGAAATCTGGGAGATGTCTTCCTGATTCCAAGCCCCGTGCTGTACCCAATGTGTCACCTAGATGCCTTGGTAGTAACCTTAGAGAAGATTTTACACAAGTTTGAGTCCACTCATCCTGCATTCTCAGCATGTTAGCACACTGAAGCAGCTGAGGGGAAAGTAAAGAAATATTACCGAAATGCCCAACAATGTACAAATGTTCAAGGTCTGAAAGGCATCACATTTCAGGGCCAGATTTATGAATTTAGAAATGGTAAAATCTTTACAACATAGCTTCTTTCCATGGAACATGCAGGTGAGAAGATGCCTATAGCCAATACTGCCCAGAAGAGAAATAGCCTTCTTCTATTTGGGATGTGACCCACACTGTGATGCAGATTATCACCTATGGCACTCTGAACAAGTTTGTAGGGAATGGAATTTCCAATGATAACAACACCCATTCCCTCCACCTCATTTGCTACCTGTATATTCTTCACCCAAACTCTCTTGCTCTCAGTTCTCTCATCTGTGAAATGTAGAGGTTGAAACAGTTGCTGTCTAATACCCTTATTATCTCTAAATCTTATCACTTCTACAATATTCCTAGAATATTTTCTCATTCACAGAATAGGGGCAAAAATACTTGCCTCCCTAGGTCATACTCATGCCTAGGCTACCCACCTCATAGCAGGGGTGTGCTGGCACACCCTGAAACACACATTATCCTTATTTTTTATGTTGTTTTCCCTTTTTCCATATTCTTCTCCACAGAGTATGTCAACAAATCCTTCTAGGCCCACCTGTGCTTGTAGGATTGTTATGAGAAAAAAATTGAAAACTCTAATAAAATGGTATTCATATCAGTTGGTACAGGCTTGCTACTACATAACACTAGATGTGATAGTACTGGGTACTTTTCCAAGAGGAAAAGAGTGAATATAAATTTGATTCAACTCTAAAATTGCCGTTGTTTACCCAATTCTGGGCTACTCTTGTTGGAAAACAGGAAATACAATAAACAAACAAAACAACAGTGTGGTAGTAGAAGAGACATGGATGTATTGTGGGATATAACATTGGTTGTACTCTTGGAAAACCCTTCCTATCTTTGTATCCTCTTGACATCACTTCAATTCTCTGAAGATAACAATTTCCTCTGCTGTAAGTTTTGCATAACCTGCAGTTCATACCTTGTAGGGACTTTTTGAGGATGAACTGAGATTATGCATGTAAAGCGATTCATAGATTCATAGATACAATTTAAATTTTTAGGTATTGTTATTCTTCGTCTCACATTCTAAGTATTCATCATTTCCAATGATTCAGCAGCCAATACAATGAAATAGGAAAGGGGTCAGTCAACTACAGTCCAATCTAGCCAGCCTGCTGCCTGATTTTATATGACCCATGAGCTAAAAATGGCCTACTCATGGACCAGAAACAAGCAGCAAGCAGGATTTGTCCTTGAGCTGTAGTTTGCTGAACCCTGACATAGAAGGTAAGAATGTCCATGAGGGAAAATTGCCATGGGACCCAGTGGTATGTAGTAAAAGGAATTTTAAATTTAATCCCTAGCTCAGTTACTTACTATGTGATCTTGGACAAATCATTTAATTTCTCTGAGGTTGGACCAGATGGCATCTCACAGTCCTCGTATTTGTAAAACAATGGTCCCATGGTAGTATGATTAGATACCTTGAATGTCATTTCTAACTCTCAGTCTGTGATCCTGTGGGGTGGAATATACTTAAGAGAATAACTTGTTATTTATTTCTACATTAATATATTCTATAAACTCTTCAGCTAAACCATAAACTCTTCCAGAGTAGGGGTTTTTTAAATTTATTTTTTCAGTAGTCATTTCAAAATTATAACCGTTTTTATCTTTGGATGAGTGTTCAGTATGAAATGGAAAATGCATTATCACCCAGATGGACTCTTTAATTGCTGCTTACATTGATGCTGCTATTCAGATGGCATATAAATTAACAACAACATAAAAAAGAGGCAAGATAGAATTAGGTGAGCATAGTCAGCATATACCAACAGGAGTGTTGTTTTTGAAGTCTTCTAGAAAATGCTCAAATTAACATTGCCCACCAGGTTTTCCAATAAAGAACAACCATATAAATCTATTGAGTATCCTGGCAATTTTCTTTCTTGTGATTTAAAATTTATTGATAGGAAATCCTTTTTCCTTTTCTTTTTTGAATGGAGACTAGCTTGGAGAGAAGTCTATAAAACAGCAGATTCTTGGCTTTCCTCTCTCAAAGCTTCTACTGATTTAGGAATGTGAGACAAGTTGGAGGCGAAAGGGATGATTCTGATTCCAATTATTTGCTTCCCCTGGGAGTAAAATGTCCTCTTTATCACTAGGGAGAAAAAAAAATCCATATGTCAAGAGAAATGAACTTTCTTGAGCACACTACTATTTCATTATGAATTTGAATTTATAGTTGAGATTTGAATTTACAGTTACAAAGACTAAATAGGTCAGAATATTACATAAGGAGGCCCTGGGTGACAAATAGTATTACTAAGTTGGAGGGAAACCTTCTTGTTTTGTGAATTGTGTTTAAATTAGAAGTGAGTCCATTGAAATATATCCTATGAAGCATACTTCATTCTTTTTCTTCCCTTTTTTTAATTCAAAATTTTGCATTATAAATATATTTTAAGAAATAATCTAGGTAGAGTTGAATTCTTATTGCCAATGTCTGCCAAGCCCAATTTGATATACGAACAGTTTCTTTTGAAATTTTTGTAGCATTCACAAAACTTAGAGTATCTTCTAGGCAAGTAAGAAAGGGTGAGGTTGCAACAAGGGAAGCAAAACAAGCAGATCGGCATTTTCTTACCCCACAGTTATATAATTCAACTAGTAGGAAAATGATGCTGAAATTTCTAGAGTACATAATGACTTTCACTAAATTTTGCTATTCAGTGGTTTCAGTCACATCCAACTCGTGGTGACTCCATTTGGGTTTTCTTGGCAAAGATACTGGAGTAGTTTCCATTTCTTTCTCTAGATCATTTTATAAATGAGGAAAGTGAGGTATGTCGGGTTAATTGACTACCCAGGGTCACAGTATAATTACTGTCTGAGTCTAGATTTGAACTCAGGTCTTCCTGAATCTAAACCTGGCACTATCACTGTGCCACCTAGCTGCTTGCTTTAAATATATGAGTTAAATAATATTTTTGAGAAATCAGCAATATTTACGAGCTTAGAAGTGCCTATTCTTTATGGGATTCAGGGAGATTTCTTTCACTAGTAGAAGGAACTTCCAGATGTTTTAGCAATACAGGTCAGCACCTTTTCTCCATGTTCCAGTACCTAGAGTACTAATATAATAAGTCACTTACCCAGTGTCACATATCCAGAATACATCAGAAGCAAGAGTTGATCCTAGATCTTTCTGGTTCTAAGGACAACTCTACTATACCAGGTTGACTAATCTATATTGATTAGTTAGTGGAAAATGACACCCTTGATAACTGCAGGTCACTTTGAAGTGAATATATTTGAAGACAATGTAAAAGGACTGGGAATATTTATCCAGGAGAATTAAAGTCATTGAGGATGGGGTGTGGGCTGGGGGCAGGGAGAGAGGAGGCAGGAATTCATGAAGACTATCTCGAAATATACGAAAATCTAACACATGGGTGAAAAATTAGACTTATTTGATGTCACCAGAGAAGCATTGGGATTGCTTGGTGGACAAAAAGAAAAAAAAGAAAAGGGTTCTTTTATTTTCCCCAAATGCTTTATTAACTTTTGGTTTACGTCATTCATTTCTGCCAGATTTTGAGTTACAATTTTTTTTTCCTTTTTTTCCCCTAGCTAGTGCCCCAAAATAGTGGTCCCACAGGATACTCCCTCCTCGAATCTGCTCTCTCCCATATCTTCTCCCATACCCCGTTCAACTTTTCCAGTAGGGCTTGGTGGATTTCTATGCCCCAATGCCTGTATATCTTATTTCCCAATTACATGTAAAATAGTATTAATAATAGTATATGTATATATTTTTAAACATTTGATTTTAAAACTTTGAATTTCAGATTCATTCCCTTCCTCCCTTGTCACCCACCCTTACTGGGAAGATAAGCAATTCAGCATAGGTTGGACATATGTAGCTATGCAAAACATTACCATAGTAGATAAATTGTAAAAGGCTGATTATATTTCTCTTCCTCCTATCCCACCGCCCACCTGTTCTATTTCTTATGTTGATCCTGTCCCTTTTCAAAAGTGAGTGCTTCCAACTTCCCTCCCCCCCCAGCCTGCCCTCCCTTCCATCATCCCCCTTCTTATCCCCATCTCCCCTACTCTCCTGTAGGGTGAGACACCCTATTTTGTTTGTATGTATTCAATGAGAATAAGGTTTTGCCTTTTTGCCTTCTTGTTCTTCCCCTCCATTGTAACCATTTTCCCTTTTATATGAGATGGTTTACTCCATTCTGTATCTCCCCACCTCCTCTCATTATATTCCTCTCTCACCTCTTAATTTCATCTTTTAAGTATTATCCCTTCCTATTAAATTGGGCCTGTGCCCTCTATATATGTTTACCTGTAAACATATATACATACATTCACATAGGTATTCATATGCCCATATGCCCTCATATATATATATGTGTATGTTTATATATATGTGTGTGTATATATGTGTATATATATATATATATATGTATATATATTTCTATTCCCTTCAACTATTTTCATACTAAGAAAAGTTTCATCAGTTACAATTATCATTTTTCCATGTAGGAATTTAAATAGTTCAACTTTGATAAGTTCCTTATGATTTCATTTCCCTGTTTATCTTCTCATGCTTTTCTTGCTTCTTGTATCTGAATGTAAAATTTTCTAATCAATTCTGTTTTTTTCATCAAGAATGCTTAAAAGTCCTCTATTCCACTGAATGACCATATTTTTCCCCTGTAACATGATGCTCAGTTTTGCTGGGTAGGTGATTCTTGGTTTTAATCCCAGCTCCTTTGTAGAAGCTACCAGATCCTGAGTTATCCTGATTGTGTTTCCACAATATTCAAATTGTTTCTTCCTGGCTGCTTGTAATATTCTCTCCTTGATCTGGGAATTCTGGAACTTGGCTATAATATTCCTAGGAGTTTTCCTTTTGGGAACTTTATCAGGAGGTGATTGGTGGATTTTTTCAACCTCAATTTTGCCCTCTGGTTCTAAAACATTAGGGCAGTTTTCCTTGAGAATTTCTTGAAGGATGATTTCTAGGTTCTTTCTTTGATCATAGCTTTCAGTTAGTCCAATACTTTCTAAATTATCTCTCCTGTATCTATTTTCCAGGTCAGTGGTTTTTCCCATGAGATATTTTACATTGCCCTCTATTCTTTCATTTGTTTGGATCTGTTTAACATCTTCTTGATTTTTCATAAACTCACTAGCTTACATTTGCTCCTATCTAATTCTGAAGGAATGATTCTCCTCAGTGAGCTATTGAGATTTTTTTTCCATCTGGCAAATTCAGCTTTTTAAGGCATTATTCTCCTCACTGCCTTTTTGAGCCTCTTTTGTCATTTGAATTAATATATATATATATATAAAATCTTTTTTAAGCAATTGGGGTCAAATAACTTGCTCAAGGTTACAAGGCTAGTTATTTTTTGCACAGGTGCCAAGTATCTGAAGCTGGAACTGATCAAGGGTCTCCCAACTCTGAGGCCAGCACTCTTACTCACTGTGCCACCTGGCCACCCCCTAGTCTATTTTTTAAGGTGTTATTTTACTCAGTCAGGCTGTTGACCCTCATTTCATAACTTTCTTGCATCGTTCTCATTTCTCTTCCCAATTTTTCCTCCACTTCTCTTATTTGCTTCTTAAGGTCCTCTATGGCCTGTATCCAGCTCATATTTTCCTTGCATGCTTTTGGTGGAGGAGTTATGACTTCACTGTCTTCCTCCTGTTGCATGCTTTGATCCTTTTTGTCTCCAAAATAAGAGTCTAATGTTTGAATCTTCTGTTTGCTTCACTTCCTTTGCCTGCTCATGTCACCATTCAATCACTTGACCCCTGGGCTTTTTGCCACAGTAGGACTCTGCCACCAGACAGGTGAGCTTCGTTCCAAACCCTGGGGTTTTCTCAGCTGCCAGAGGTATTAGATGGGTGTCCTCTCTGAAGCCTCCACATGCTCTGGCAAGTTGGTCACACACCTCAGGACCTCCACCCTCGACTGCAATCCAGATCCAAGCAGGTTAAATAAGAGCGATTACCCCTCAGACTGGTCTCTTGGTCCCCCTACAGTCTGCAGGCCAGGGCTGAAGTTGCAATGTGGCTTTGGCTGCGTGGCTGTGGCTCCTCAGTGGCTTCCCACCATGGGGGCAAAAGCCAAAGCACTCCCAACTACTGGGTCCCAAAATCCACACTGCACTGACCTCTCACTTTGTCCTTCTCATCTATGTGTTGATAATTCTGGAAACAGCCACAGATGCTGATGATCTGAAGTCCCTCCATCCAGAGGCTGGTCAGGACTGCCCTGGGGCTAAAACCTCAGTCTTGGTGGGGCTGGGGTCAGCTCCCAGAGTGCTGCCCTAACTGATTTCTATAGGCCTGCTGGACTGTCCTCAGCAGAAGGTTGGCTCCTCTGTGTTATTTTGTGGGTTCTGTAGCTCTAAAGTTTGTTCAGAGTCCCCTTTTACATGAATTGGAGGAGGTGAGAGGCAGAGCCCAGTGGAAGTCCTGTTTCTACCCCACCATCAAAAGGAAAGCAACCAGACTTCAAAGTTAAAAAAGAGTAAAATTGGAGTAAGGAAGATATGAGTTCAAATCTTGCCTCATATCACACACTTATTAACTGTGTGGCCCTGGGCAAGTCATATAACATGTGTGTGTGTGTGTGTATTTAATCAATAAAGTGAGGATAATAGTATCATAGTATCTCGCAAATTTGTTGTCAGAATTAAATAATTTAACCTATGGAAAGTGCTTTGTAAGCCTTCTATATAAGTGCCAACTATCAGGACTATTACAGATTTTTTCAAAGATTTTATTAATATTGTTTGTCTTCATATCTTAGATACCCTTAAATACGTCTTAGATACCCTTCCTAAAAAGTCACAGTTTATTAAAACAAAAAATTGGAAAAAAATAATAAAGCTGAAAAAGAAGAGGAAAAAATAGTAAAACAAACCAAAACATCCTAAAGCTCTGGATTATATATAATAGTCTGCATTCCTTGACCCCAAATTCTGCAAAGGAGTGGGAAGTAGCTTTTATAATCACCTCTTTGGTCCTTAGTCTTTATAAGACATGGTTTATTCTGGCCTCACTTTCTCTAGGTCATCTGTTAAATTTATTCCTCCCATGGTTCTCTGGTATTGCAAAGAGTTTGGAGAGTTTCTTTCCTCTGTCCCTACCTTAAGCCTCCAGATACCATATTCCTACTATTTGAAGGAGCCTAGCATCCCAATTATTTTTGTTAACACCAGATTAGTTTTTATAAAGGAATATTTTACTTCGAAGATATAACAACAGCAAATGTACAAGCATTTTCCCCAACATTGTAGGACCATACCCCACCACTGACCACCTCAGCCTTTTGGTGTGGGGAAGAAAACTAGGCTCACAATTTAGTTCAGTTCCTATAATGCACTGGTCCCACAAAGTTCAAATCCAAAGTTTCTCTGACTGGAGTATCATATATCCTTATTCTTCAGGGATTGGCTGCTAGTATGGAAGCCTCACCTGGCCTGCATTCCCAGAATCCTGAATCCTCCTGGATCCTTCAGGTCCAGGTCAGGGACTCTAGTCTAGTCCTTCCTTATACCTACAAACATAAAGAATAAATGAAAAGGCTGAAGACCTTCATCTATTTTATTAGAACCACATGGCCTCATGAGGAAGGACCTCACAAGGAAGGGCTTCACAAGGAAGGCCCTCCCTCATTACTGCATGGTGTTAATGAGTCACCTTTTTTCTCAAAGACAAGGCATGTGCTAAGTGAGTCAGGTAATTTTTAAGACTTAGGCAGTTCCAGTCATACAGACAATTGAAAAGGACTGCTCGCAACCATGTGGTATGTGGATGCAGAATGTCCATGCCTTATCTAGTCCCTCAGGCTCACAAAAGCAGCTCTCTTGGGTCTTCCATGTGGATGAGGCCATGGTAGGTTTCATGGATATATGTTAGCACCTCTTTCCTTGCATTATAATATAATTTCAAGCCATTCAGTTTTGATTGTTCTGTTATTCTTAAATATTTTTTTCCTGTGTCCACTAACCTCACTATGAAAATTCATATTATTTTACTTTTTCTCTTCATTGGCTTGTTGTGTATTGTTGTCTCCTTTTGTTTTGTCTTCTGTTGCCTTTACTGTCCTTGGAGGATATGCCAACAGTGGAATCTCTGGGTCCAAGCCTATGGCCATTTTCTTCATTTTTGTTATATAAATCCAAATTGCTTCTTGGAATGGCTATATTAATTTACTGCTCCACCAACAGTGGATTAGTGTCCCTGTCTCTCCATAATCCCTCCAACATTACCAATTCCAGTTGTTTGCTATTTGCCAAGTTGCTGGGTCTGAGTTTGTTGTGATCTACACTTCTCTTATTATTAATGATTTGCAAGATTCTTTCATATGGCTATTAATATTTTGAAATTCTTTTTTTGAGAACTATTTGCTCATATTATTTGTTCATTTTGCAAACTTTCTAATAGTTTGAGTTTTGTGTCCTGTCTTGTTCTAATTATCTTCTAGCCAAATTGGAATCCTTTGGGAGTAATCACCACCTTTTTCTGCTGGAGCAGAGCCCCAGGGCCTTTACTGAACTCTTCATCTCCTTTGTTTTCATTGTTATGACCCCATCTCATATTCAGCAAAGTCAAGCCTAGAGGTTTTTCCTATTTTCTTCTCCCCTGAGGCCAGACATTTAAAATTTCAGGTCATTCCTCATTTAATAACTTCTGGTAGAATTATATTGAAATCAATAACACCTGCTAAAGGGACCAGAAATATGTTGATTAAATGTTGTTAGCATAAAGAAAAATGTAAATACATACTCCAAAATTTCGTACTTAGAGAAGTTAAGGGAAGCCATGTCATATGAGTAAGTAAAGTTTTTCTTTCATTTTATATAATCCACCTTGAATTATCCTTATCCATGTAGCTCCAGTTATAGGCCTTGGGGACTATTGTTTTTGTCCTATCCACAGTGCCTAGTACACTCTTAGGTCCATTGCTACCAGTTTATTAATGTCTCTGAAACTGATGTGAGTCTCCATTTTTTTTCCTGCTTCTCTTTCCCCTTTAATTTTTGCTTTGAGAAATGAAAGCAAGCTTCTCTCTTTTTTCAGACTGCCTTTGAAGTTTTACATCCCCCCTCCCCCCTTTTAAATCTAATTCAGCTCTTGGGCTTCCAAATGGCAGCATTTTGATGAAGAACTCTTTTTTGGACAGGAGCCACCATAACTCAGTTATTTTATGGGCTTATCCATTTTCTGCCTTTCTCCATATCATTTATGCTTCTCTCTGGAAGGCTAGAAAAATACTGGCACAGCTGTATGGTATGCCCAGTCAGTAGCTGAGGATTGGCAGGTAAGCCAGCACTTTTTTTCAACAGTCTTTAAAGTAATGATGTCAGGACTGCCAAATCACAGTCATGTCAGCTTTCAAAGGAGTCTCTAGTGGCATGGCTCAAGACTCTATATTTGCCTTGTCCTTTGTAACAGTTTTTATAACTGATTTAGACAGCAGGATTCCATCCGATCCAACAAGAACAAAAATTATTAAGCTTCTAATATGTGTAAGGCATGCTACCAGGTGCTAGGATTATAGAATAAAACAAAACAAAATAAACAGACAAAAATTCTTCCTCCTCAAGGAGATGACATTCTACTAGAGCTGGGAGGGACGCAATATGTAAATAGCTAAATGTAGGTATGACAATTGAAGAACAGAGAGAACAAAGACAAATAAGAGAATCGAGAAACATTTCCCATTGGAGAAGTGAGGTGGATTGTGAATTGAGCCTTCAAGCAAGCTAGGGATTCTGAGAAGCCAAGACAAGAAACTATTCTTATTAAATTTGCAGATGGTATAAAGCTGGGAAGGAGAACTAATATGCTGAATGACAAATCAAGATTCAAGAAGTTCTGAAAATATTGGAATGATGAACCAAATCTTACAGGATGCAATCTGATAGGGATAACTGTTAAGTCTTGTACTTAAGTTAAAGCAATCAATTTCGCAAATACAGAATGAGGGGGATTTGGCTTACCAACAGTTCATATAGGAAAAGTAAGATTTAAGGATTTTTGCTGACCACAAGTTTAATAAGAGCCAACAATGTGATGTGCTAACCCCCCAAAGCTACTATAATCTCAGCTGCATTAACTGAAGTATAGTATTGAGAACAAAAGATGGAATGATCCCCAGTACTCTGCCCCAACAAGACTAAATCCAGTGATGGTTTTCATTTAAAAAACCCTCAAACAGGCACGGGCAAGTTGCAATTAGTCTGGACAGGACTTGAATGATTTGTCCAAGATAATTTAAACTTTAAATAGAATTTGTACTCAGATATCAGTATTTTTGCTACTAGTCTAATGTGGTTTTTTTTTTAGTTTCCATTGTATCATATCTTTTAGTAACCCCTCTGTCAAAGTCAATGTACAAAATGCTTCAAAGGAAGCTTAGTAAAATATAAAATACCTGGCACACAGAAAGCATGTTATACATTTTTGGTGACTGACAAAAATGAAAGTTTTGATGCAGAATAGAGCCCAATTTGAAGAAAAAGCAAAACCATATCTTAAAATTTCAAAACCCTATAAGACAGAATACTTCAGATATCTATTAGAAAGGACAAGTATTTTAAAAATTGAAGCTTGATTTCAAAATATAAAACGGATAAGGATACTGAAAAAAAAAATGAGACACTTGGAAAGACTGTCTTCCCAAGCAATGATCAGTCTGAATCCAAAGTGATTTCTGGATCTTTCTGAGGCATAATAAACTAGAAGGTGATTCTTTTCCCCCTTCATATCAAAGTGGCAAAGCTAGTAAATAGAATATAAACAGTTTGAAAGCTTATAAAACTATCAGAACTTGGTGAGAAAATGAGTTAATTAAAAGTGCTACATTCTTCTCTTTCAGACCCTTCATATCATTGTCTCCCTCAAAGTCCCCCACAGAGTTTGACTTAGAGCATTTTGGTTTCCCATCCTTCCTAGAATTAGACGGCACATCCATAAAACTGAGTTGAGTTGAAGATGAGCTGTTTTCCCTCCAACTTTCCTCATGTTGCTTTTGAGTTCATGGAATGTTTTCCTCCTGCGTTGCTTGAAAAGAGCTCTTAGGGAAGTAAAAAATATATAGATGATAGCTAAAGAAAGCATTTCTTAAGTGCTTACTATGTTTCAGGCATTGTGCTGAGCACTGAAAGGCAGATACAAGGTGAAAACAAAAGACAACCCAGGTGCTTGCAGTCTAGTAGGGAAAAACAACACATACCAGGGAACTGAAGCCGGGTGGGAGGGAGGGGGGGGAGGGGGGAGGGGGGAGGGAGGGCGGTGTTAGGAGGAGAGTTGCTGCTCACACGGAGAGTTAGGAACTGAGTCAGGTTATAAGTGAACATGACTGGTGGGGGTATTTCTGCACATCGAGGATATAGGGAGGAACTCCCCTTTTGAAGGAAGAAACCATAGGGATCTCCATCATGAATCTAAACTTCATTATCGGTCCCCAATCTAGTAGACAGCCTAGAGTATGGTAGCCATCTAATAAATATTTTTCACCAACTGACTAATTCCTGGTCTTCTGTATTCACTGCTTCAGTCAACCAACTTGCCTGTAGAACTAGATTATGGCCTAGAGAAATGGATAATGACTGAGAATAAGGAACTGAGGATCATGTACATTAATTCTGCTCCTCCAAAGTCCAAAACCTTATCCTGAGAATGCTACTTATTTCCATTCACCTCCAAACCTCCTGAACTATGTTCTTTCAATTTGTTTTTCTGAAGTCATATAATTTTTTTTTGTCAGATATTTAGTGACCTGACATCAAGGCAGCCTAGTACAGTAGATAAAGAGCTGGACCAGAGTAAGGAAGGCTTGGGTTTGAGTCCTGCTTTTCCACACATACTTGCAATGTGACTGTGTACAAGTCAATTAACCTTTCAGTGTCGCAGGCATGACTCTAAGACTACAAATTCCCAGTGTGGATCTGTAGACATAATTCCCTCTGTAGAAGTTCCCCACACCAAATAAGGCATAAATAGTGCCACTTAGGGGAAAAAATCACCAACATTTCTTATCCTTTTACTTTAACTCCTTCCCAAAGAATGCTTGAAAAAAATAGGTCTACAGCATTCAGCCTGGAGGAGAGGAAATCTGAATAGAGAAAGAGGGAAAGCACTATCCCTATAATGAAGCATTTGAAAGGCTATGATATAGACAAATGATAACATCCATACCTTGGCACCATAGGATTAACTCATGAAACAAAAGAAAAAAGATTTTGCTTCAATATATGAAAAATTTTCAGAACAATTATTACTGCCCCAAATGTTGTATGAGCTTTGCAAAAAACCTACTGAATATTTTCTCTTTTTTATTAAAGGTAGTTTTTATTCTTAAGTACCAAATAAAATGGGCATTTCAAAATGCATGGTAGAAAAGAAAGAAAAAAAGGGATTCTACATAAAATTATGTCTGGGTGTTCCCAAGAAACTGTAGTATGCACAGTCGCTATATCCCAGTAAAACTGTCTTGGTATACAGGCTAAACTAGGTTTAGTATAGACAACAGACCTCAAAGCCATTGCGGGTGAGAAGGATGTCTACTTTAAGCATGTGAAGACTTCCCCAACAGAATTCATAGATGAGAAAAATTTGTTCCAATGACCATGAAGGTGGCTGAAGCAGGCATTGTGGACCTCTTAGAGCTTGGTCAGACATTGAAGACACCAAGGTCATCCAGTGCATCCCAAATCATTGCCTGTTGTCTTGACTTTTGTCATGTCACGGAACTCCAATGATTCTGAAAGAGAGTGTGAGAACAATAACTTTGCCTCACTTAAATCCAATTCATGTACAAGTCAGGATATCACCCTGTGGTGCCATTGGTCCTCTTAGCAAATGAAGGGCAAGCAGCAAAATAATAAATTCAACATGAAACTTTCAGTGCTATTCTGCTAGTCTATGCTTTCTTTCTGATTAGTCGTCACAATGGATAGAGTGCTAGGGCTGGAGCAAAAGAGACCCGAGTTAGAATACTGCCAGAGACACTTATTGACTACATGAAAGTTGGCAGATTGCTTAACCTCCAAAGTTCAGTTTCCTCATCTGCAAAATGAGGACAAAAATAGTACCTAGCTCACAAGGCTGTGGTGTTATGAGGATCTCAAGAAGATACATCGAGATATAGATCTGGATAGAGCTATATATACATACAGACAGACAGAACGATGTTTTTTGCAAAATAAAGCACTATATAAATTATATTTTTTAAAATACGCTTCAACATCCTTCTAATCTTTCTTTCCTTCTCTCTTTCTGTTTTTGTTACTCCATCCTTAGCCACCTTCTCCCTTAGAAACTATTCCAAAAGAAAACAATAAAAAACCAAATCTTTTTCGCAAGTATTTACAACAAAATAAGACAAATCCCCTTATTTAATGTACCTGAAAATGTATTTCTTATTCAGCATATTTAGTTCATCACCTGTTTGTTAGGAGTCAAGTAGCATATTTCATTTTTAATACTCTAGAATTACGGTTGGTTACTCTATCAGAGTTCTTAAATATTTCAAAGATCTTTTCCTTTATGATGTTGCTTTTTTCTATATTATTCTACTGATTCTGATCACTTTCCTGTCCATTAGTTCTTAAAAATATTTCTGTCATTTCTCCTAGCAAAATAATATTCCATTGTATTTATATCCCATAATTTGTCCAGCTGAAGAGGCCCCTTCTTGGTTTCCAGGTCTTTGACACCAAAGAAAGAGTAGTGACAAAGTTCCAAATTGCTTGCATAACTGACAACTCACCAGCAGAGTGCCAGTGTGCCTGTTTCCTCAAAGTCTTCCGCAATTGTCTTCTTTTATTTATTTATTTACTCATATAATGGGTTTAAAGTAGAAATTCAGAGTTTAATCTTTTATCTGCATTTCTCTAATAATTATTAATTTGGAACATATGTTCAAATGGTCAGTGATAGTTTAGATGTCTTCCTTTGGAAAAAAAGTGTCTGCTCATATCCTTTTATCATTTATTTACTGGGAATGGCTCTTGTTCTTATATATTTGAAACAGCTCCTTATATATCTTGAATAGGAAATATTTATCAGTGAAAATTACTTTAGAGTTATTTTTTTCTGCAGTTTTCTACTCACCTTCTAATTTTAGACATTTAACTTTATGTAATAAAAAGTGTGCATTTTATCTTCTGTAATCATCTCTATCCCTTGTTGGTCATGAAATCTTACCCTATGCATATTTTCTTCCTTGCTTTAATTGGTACATTAAAAGCATCTTAGCTTCTTCATGCTTCAAAACCAATGAGGTTGCTCCCATACACTTGGCAGGGCAATACAGGATGTCTCCTTCCAGAAGCACATTTTTGATTGATTCCCACATCAGTGCCTCTCTCTTACATAATTTGGGAATCCTCAGCAAAATCCTACTACATCTATGGAAATGGTGCCTATTTCACATTTTTTCCATGTCAAACTGCCTTTAGCCTCTTTTTTGTATGATAATTAAAGCTCACTCACTTGTGATCCCGGGCTCTGCTTTAGGAGTTCTCACCTTATCTTCTCATGGCCTTATGCCTATCATATCACTTCCTGGGCATTCCATGCCACATGAGTGAATGAGTACCACCACCATGACCATTCCCCATTGTACTGAACAATATGTCAATCGTTTATGCTATGGCTACAATCATCATTCTCTCTGATTTCCCTTTCCAAAACACTCCTCTCTGAGCACATGTTTCTTACATGTCTTTCCCTTTAGTATCTTAGCTACTTGAAAATAGACACTGCCTTGTACTTGTAGTCTCAAAATGTAATACAGTGATTGGCTCATTTGCTCTATACTACATATATATGTATATATGTATGTAAATATGTGTGTGTATGTATACATATGTATATATATGAGTGAGTGTATGTATATATAAGTGTGTCTGTATGTGTATATATATATATATATCTTTTTATATAATAATTGATTCATTCATTCCTTAAATTCCTTATTCATTTCTTAAGAATTTAAGTTCCTTAAGATAGCAAGGACTTTTATTCCTCTTCATATTCCCAATATGTAGCAGGTTTTTAAGAAATGCTTGTTGAATTTTATGTTAAGGAACTTTTCCTGCATATTTTAATATATATACACATATACATATATAAACCTATACATAAATATATAATATTCTCTAGGCATATATCAAATATACTTATACATACAATGAGTATGGGTGTATGTATATATGCATATGCATATATGAGATAAAAACTGAAATATCTCATGAGGATTGAATAGTTGTCAGAAAACAAATTCAGTCAATAAAAAAGACAAAAAAATCTGGAATAAATATGTGATTTAAAATGAGCTCTGGAGAATTCAACACCATTGACTAAAAAGGAAAAAAAATATCTAGCTTTTAATAGCACTGCTTCTAAAATTCAAACACAAGTTATTATAGCATCAAGTATAGGGCTTGACACACAGAGGGCACTCAATAGATATTGAATATTGATGGCCCTGAATGGATGTCTCTCTGATTTTTGCTTCCCGTATTAGAACATTTTCAATGTAAGTTCTATAGATAGAACATTCTCAAAAGATTTTGCCCCCTAAAGCGACAGCAAAATTTGGCATTTTATCTCTTACTTTAAAAGTGGTCAATGTGCCTCTTCAAATGATAGAATGACAAAAGACTGTCACAAGACATTTAAAAATATCAGAAAAGCACCTGACATTTGTATAGATTAAAACTACTTTGCATTTCTGAAGACATGTAGGAAAGATACTTTATCTCTGACATGTTAAAAGCCCTTTTCAATAGAATATTTAATTTAATTTGATAGGGGAAATTGTAGCATTTCTTATGTTTTGGATGGAGCTGTTAAGATGATCAAGGGGCAGCTAGGTTGCACAGTGAATAGAGCAGTGGACCTGGAGTCAGGAGGACCTGAGTTCAAATCCTACCTCAAATAGGCAACACAAAAAAACTAGCTGTGTGACCTTGGGCAAGTCACTTAACCCCAATTGCCCTACCTTCCCCCCCTCCAAAAAGGGGGAAAAAAAGATGATCAAGAGAACTGTTTAGGGAGGTCAGAGAAAGCTGAGAAACAAGTTGCCTGATTGGAAGAGGGAGCAGAGTCTCCAATGTGATTGCTAGCCTTAAATGAGGACATATTCTGGTCCAGGGGTGGGGAACCTGTGTCTTCTAGGCTGAAGGTTTGCCACATCTAGTCTAGGCTTTTCCACTACCACATATATCACTTAAGACGAATCCCTTAATCATTAGATAATTCTCTTTGTGTGTAAAGTCGGGGCATGGATCTCTTCCCTCCATTCATAACATAAGAAAGTATGAAATGTTACTTACAAAGCGTTCTCATATCTGGAAAAGAAAGGCATTATGTAGAATTCCTTTTTAATTGATCCAATTGTAGAGGAAGAGGGTGATCAGACTGTGCTGTCACTAGGCAGGATCACTAAAATACTTAATCCTGAATGGAAGCATAATACCACTGTCCCATATCATTGATAGGCCTTTCCTGAAGGTCTCCATGGGTATCTCTTGTCACATTTTGTGCACCACCTACTCTTCACACTAGGTCATTTGTGGCATCTTTAGTCTACAGAGAGTGAATGGAAAGCAATTCCATAGGAAATCACTAGCAGATGGGAGAACTGGGAAATACCTTCTAAAGAAGGTGGAATTTGAACTGTCTTTAAGGGAGCTTTAGAAACTACAAGGGAAGGAGAGCAGGCAGAGGATCCCAAGTATAGTGGGCAGTTAGGGCAAAACCATCAGGAATGGAGATGGAGTGTCCTGTTTGAGAAAACTTCAAGTAGATCTGAGTATGGAGGAGGGGAGTAAAGTGTGAGAAAAGTAGAAAGGTAGGAAGGGGCCAAATTGTGAAAGCTTTTAAACGTTAAACAAGAATTTTTATATGATCCCAGAACTGATGGAGGGCCCCTGGCACTCAATGAGCTGGTGGCAACATGGTAATACCCACTTTTTCAAAACAAAATCATCTTGGCAGTTGAGTGGACAATGGATTAGCATGGGGAGAATTTTGAGGTAGGGAAATCAATTCGGAGCCTATTGAATACTTCAAGTAAAAGATGATGGTTTGAACACTAAGATTGTTATGGTCTAAGCAAAGAGAATAAGGCATATACAAGAAACTTTATGATATCTACATTTAGTAAACTATCCAGGACATCAGGAGAACCTGGACACTCAGAGGGATACTGTGTGTAAATGCTTTGAAAACTTTAAAGCTCTCCATAAGTATGCATTATTTTAGTGGATCTAGCTCTTTCTCTCCTTGTTCTCCTTTCCCCCTCCCTCCCTTTCTTCCTTCCTCCCCATTCTCAGTCTTCCTCCCTTCTTCCCCCTTTCCCTTCCTTCTTTCCTTCCTTATTTGGAGGATGAGTGTAAGAATCCATCCCCAAGGTCAACCTGGCTAAATTCAGATTGTCTAGCTAGGTTTTTGGATGAATACACTTTTTATGATTTCAGAGAGATGAAAGGAAATCCAGGTGGCCCTGAGGCAGCAGGGTGAGCCTGTTAGCATTTGGTTATCCTGTAATTACATATCTATTGGAGTATCTTATCAACATTAAAGGTGTTAGCAGATTGCACTGAAACTGTAGTCTAGTCCATTATAATGTAAATAAGTTTTCTTATCCTGCTATTAAATGTTTTCTGGGAACTGGATGACACTCTCCATTCTCATGAGTTATCATCACTTCTTGTTTTGCTAAAATGTATCAGCATTAAACAATTCCTAACATTCTTAAAACCTTTTCTCTTACTGGGCATCCAGAATTCCTGTGATTGAATAGCAATTCATGTGAACAGAGTCAGATTTATCACTTGAAAAATAACCCTCTCCTTGCAGGTGACCTTTCCTGAAAGTTTGAATTGAAAACTATAAATGGGATAGAGACTGTTTCTGTTTATTTAATTCAACTGGGTGGATTAATCTTTGTTATCTCCCATTAAGTAGCATGTATCCACTAGAGACAATCCTGAATAGTTTGTCTTAAGGAATCAGCAGTAGTGACTACAGCCCAAAATACAAGGCTCCAGAATGCTTTTTTTTTTTTGCTGTTTATGAATAGTAATGCATGTAGTATCTTTTGGGCCACATGCCTTTTTAATGCATTTAAAGCTTTCATTCTTTTCTCAGTCTGGAGATAGCCTGTTGCAATTTGCCTCAGGTCTTGGAAGCTTGCTACCTAAGTAGATTTGAGCCAGCAGGTGGGGTAAAATGACCAACTAACAGCTGACAAGGGAAAAGGAAGCTGGCTGATGACTTATAGGGAGCAACCATGGGTCATGACCCTAGGAAGGAGAACAGGACAGAAGAGGATAGTCAAGAATCAGGAAGACTCTCAGAGAGATAGTTATGGATGTCGTAAACAGCAACAGTTCCATCATTTAGTAGGAACACTGTGTTGAGTTGGTTAGAGGAAGCAGGTGGGTCAGTAGTGGGTCAGTGAATCTTTTCAACTACGTCTTGTTCACAGATAAGTCTTTATGACATGTCACCTAAGGTCGTCATTTCAGCTTGGTGGTGGAAGAGAGACAATAGTTTTCTGGATGGATGGAGATCTGTTTTGGGTTATATAGTCTATCTATTCTGGGGCTCAAAGGGGGAGATTATTTTCATTATGTCCAATAACAGGCATCAATCTCACCTTCCTTTCAGGAAGTGACCCACCTGTGAAACCCTAAGAGAGTTTGTGTTTATTTGTGCTGCAAGGGTGTGGAGATTGCCTTGCTCCATAAAATAAGAAAAGTGTGAAAGCTTCTGGAGATGGCTAAGCAGTCACATCTTCACCCTGAAGTCTGAATGATTTAATGTAGTGATTTGGGAAATATTTCTCTCCTAGAGGGTAGTCATCATATCTTATATTGTAGGTATTTAATAAACATCTGCTACCTTGGGTTTCTGAGAAAGGCAGTTTTCCATACCTGGATTTTATTGCCACTATTCTTCATTCTAGGTTTGGAAGTTAGCTGTATAATTTTTTCCTTGGAATTGGTTTCCTTCTCTCCCTGTCCCTGTCTCTCTCTTCTAGAGGGGGGAAGGCAAGGCAATTGGAGTTAATTGACTTGTCTAAGGTCACACAGCTAGTAAGTGTGAACAAGTGTCTGAGGTCAGATTTGAACTCAGGTCCTCCTAACTCCAGGGCTGGTGTTCTATTCATTGTGCCACCTAGCTGCCCCCACTCTTTATTTTCTAATATTTTTCTGATTTGGTAACTGGTTGGATAAAAGTCTTCACTTATTTTATAACTAAAATTCACTGGGAAGAAATAAAAATTGTGGATGGAAGCTTGGGGTTCCCCTTTCCTTTTCAGTGATAGCAACTAAGAAAGGTAGTACCTTTGTTACTTTTTAATTTAAAAAAATGTTTCTATAATGGTCATATTTATAAGGTCAGATAGATTAATATAGTATGAGGAACTCACCGTTCCTCCCCCCACCCACCCTCCCCAACATCTTGGAAGAGAACAAAGCCATGAACCTCATGGCCCCTTCTCTTGTGTGCCTTGAAGGAAGAGTTAAAGTCTGCCTTCAAAAGTGTTGTGCAAGATTACAGAAATATCTGTCCATGCCTCCCAACCAGCCACATTTAAATAACTCATATTTACATCTCTTACATTTATAAGTATTTCTAACAGGCTTTAAAGGAATACTCATTTTCAGAGTACTATTGAAAAGGCAAATCCCGTGTGTAAAATGATGATTTTAAGATTGATCTTGATATATTCAAATGGAAGCGTTGAGATGAATCTGTAATGGAATTGAATGACTATCAACAGGAATCTTGTAACAAAATATTTTCTTTTATGAGCATGAGAAATATGAATCGACAAGTCTTTTGTCTTTGATGCTGTTGCTACTCAGGTGTTGTTTTGTTTTTTGATGTTGGGGTTGGGTTTTTTTTCTAAATTTTTATTGAGTCCAAAGTGCAGGGAGACTGTCAATGCTGCTTGATAAAGAGGAACCATTCTGGCCCCATAACATACCCTACACTTTTCTGGGGACCTTAGTTTTCCAGTATAAATGAGAAATATGAATTAGTGACATTCTGAAGATAGAACTCCTGCAACTTGACTCAGGCTTGAACAGTTAGAGAATGACTATGCAACTTCTGCCACAATCAGCTAAATTCCATCATGTTCTCCCCAACTTAAGCTATGACTCACTTTCCTTCCAAGTAGCTCAACTCTCCTGGGAGTCTTGAGATCTCTATCCACTCATAAGAGAACCAGTTAAGAACTTTAAAACAAATCATTATGTTTTAATTAAATAATGGATTATTGAAAGCAAGTCATCAATAAATGATTGAATATGCTGTTTTACTAAGAGGTTCTTTCCAGGTGGATCCATTGACCCCAATTGAGCCCAATTCAGGGACATGAGAGGCAGGGGAGGGTGTCAAAGACTGAGATAATATAGATTAATAGGTCTTAACCGGGTTATGCAGGAGTAAGAATTTAAGACTAATTCCCACCCCACCCCCAATACCCTAAAACATACACATATACACATATACATTAACACACACACACACACATAGCTGTTCTTGGAATAAACTATATAAGAGTGTATGTGTGTATATGTGCATACATATATACACATATGTATATACATGTGTGTATGTTACATTTGCTCAAATTCTGAGACATATAAGTTCTTTGAGAGAGATCTTACATGCTCCTGGTCATTATTCCAGAAACAGAATAATAATTGCTAACATTTTATAGAGTCACTTCTTTGTCTGTCAGAATAAGTGTCAGCACCATTTGAGCAGAGAATTTGAGAGAGATAAGGAAAAAAAAAAAGGTTTACGTTTTCTTTTTTTCTTGTGATCTTCCCTTAAGAGCTATAAGCCTGGAAAGTAAAAAAAAAAATACACATGTGCAGGTGATTATTATATTAATGGAAGATAATATTCCCATATTGCTTCAACTTCACTCAAAAGCTCTTTTATTTTGTGATATGTAATATCTGTCAGTAATTAAAACCCTACAGAGTTCTACTTAACTCAAATAAATGCCACAAAAATATGAACATGTTTCCAAACTTTGGAGACCTAGAAATGAGGAAATAAAAACTTTTAAATTGTAGTTCTTTCTAGATTATTAATGGCATTATAATTTTAGTGCTAGTCAGGCACCTAGTCAGTTCAGTATATAGATTGCTGGGCCTGGAGTCAGGAAGTCCTGAGTTCAAATCTGGTCTCAGAAACTAGCTGCATGAAACCTGGGCAAAATATTTAGCCTGTTTGCATTAATCTGCTGAAAAAGGAAATTGGAAACAAATCCAGTGTCTTTGCCAGGAAAATTCCATGGAAAGTATGGTTCACAGAAAGGTCTAAAGAACAAATTGTAGTGTATAAGCATAAGGTCTAAGTGTAAACATACCCAATTCCTGAAATTCTAAAACTTTAAAAATTTACACAAACTGCCTGCTCTGTGCCATAATGCGCTAGAAGATAGGGATACACAGACAAAAAAGAAATGTCGCCTTCCAAAAAGGATCTTAAATTCATTTGGGGGAAATGTATAGAATATAGGTATATTTTTATAAGAAAATATTATTAGGGGAAGAAGATATTAGAAGCTTGAGGGATCAGTAAAAGGATTATTTAGATGGTCCCCTTGGGCTAACTCTTAAAGGAAACTAGGATATTTAAGAACCAGGAACAAAAAAGGCATAAGGGGCAACATAGGACCAAGTAAAGAAACAGGAAAAAGAGTATGAGGAAACGTCAGGAGGCCAACGTGACCTGCATCTCTCAGGTGATATCTTCTCGATGGAGATGCAAATCAAGATAACCCTGAGGTACCACATCACACGCATCAAATTGGCTAACATGGCACAACAAGAAAATGGTCCATGTTGGAGAGGATCTGGGAATGTTGGAACCCTAACTCATTGTTGGTAGACCTGTGAGCTGACCCAACCATTCTGGAGAGCAATTTGGAACTATGCCCAAAGGGCATTAAAAATATGCATTCTCTTTGACCCAGAAATACTGCTTCTTCAGTTGTACTAGGAAGGCAAAGCCTTTTTTGAAAGAGAGCCTCATTATATCATAATGTTTTTTTTGAGAATTGATACCTAATGTCATTGATGTAGGAAACACCCTCAACATATTGGGCTCTGAATTCTTCCTGCAGTATATAATGCCCCCTTCATGAGGCATTAAGGAGATAAGTAAGTTGTCAAGGGTCATAGAATCATAATGCATCAGGAACTGAACTTGAAGCCATTTTTCCTTCTTAACAAGAAATCTTTCACTCCACTACTAGGTTGGGTTCCTATTCACATCAATGGTCAACCATATAGTGATTTGAGAGATTGTACACTCACAGATCAGGAAGTAGAGGGGAGATCAGAGTTCATCTAGTCAACTTCTACAATAGATGTGAGGAAACTGAACACATGAAATGTGTTTTTCTTTATTTTGCTTTGGAGACAATTGGGGTTAAGCAACCAGGGTTACACAGTTAGTAAGTGTCTGAGGTGGAATTTGAACTCAGGCCCTCCGGGGCCAGAGCCCCAGGTATCCCATTACCCCCAAAATGTAAAGTGACTTATGTAATATTGAAGAGATACTAAAAATGGCAGTCTAGATTTGAACTAAGATCATCTGATTCCAGTGACAGTGTCCTGTCCATTGTTTCATGATTGTTAATTAGTGTTTTCTTCTCTCTTTCTTTTTCCATTCCTGCCTTTATGGAGCTTATTGTCTAGTAGGAGATATTATGATGTCTGAATATGTATCATTAGAATTAACAATAATACAAGCTTCGGACAAGGGCCTTAGAGAAGTTCATTCAAATACTTATGTGAGTTCTGGGGAGGAAGGGGAGGGGGGGTAGTTCATGCCTGTCACTTCCGTTGTTGAAATCTTCATTTCTTTACATTCATGTCTTTTTTTAAGTTATTTACTTATTTTTAACATTCAATTAAAAATTTTCTCCTTCCATCCCATCCTTCTTCTGTCTACAATGTCAATTATACACGTTAAAATATGCAAAATGTATTTGTTGCTACACCGAAGCTGAAAGACATATTTCCTCTTCTCTTCCTTTCCCATACCCTTGATTAAGTATGAGTTGACCCCTTAAGAATGAAGAGACAGAACCTGGGTCCCCTTTAATCTCCAAACAGTTGGCAAAACAATGCATCAGATGCTGAAAGCAGATTACCTCAGTGACATATAAACCAATATGATAAATATTCACTATATTGAACAAAAAAGCAAGAAAATATATAAAAATTAGAAAACTATACTTACACTCAGTTCATTAGTTCTCCCTCTGAAAGTACATAGCATTTTTTTTTACCTTAAGTTCTTTGGAATTTTCTTCACCATTGCTATTACTGTTTTCAATGCTTTTCTGGTTCTCTTCATTTCACTTTTCATCAGTTTATGTATGTCTTCCCATGTTTTTTTCTGAAACCATCCCCATCATCATTTCTTATAGTGTAAGAGTACTCCATCACGGGGCGGCCAGGTGGCTCAGCGAGTAAGAGCATCGGCTCCAGTGTCGGGATGACCTGGATCAAATCCGGGCTCAGATACTCAGCACCACACCCAGAAATAATAACTGGCCATGTAACCTTGAGCAAGTTACTTAACCCCAATTGCTTTAAAAAAAAAAAAGAGTACTCCATCACAATCATGTCACAACTCTTTCATACAGCTGTTTTCAGAGCTAGTTCTGCAAATTTTCAATGCTTCCAAGGTAATGATCTAGGGAAAGTCGTAGTCATTGCTCTCACTAGTGCTAGGAACTATGACTAGGACCCTGCTGCCTTGTGATTGACCACCAGTATTCCTCTCTACCTTGGAACTTTGACTCAGAACTGCTTAAGAGTTTCCAGTCAGTGCTAACAGCACCCAGTAGCAGCGAAGAGTCCCCTTTAGTCTCTTTTTGACCAGTTGTCCAACCCCATACTGTTTCTGAGTTGAGAGTTCCAGGAGCCACTGCTGCTGACACTGTTGTTGTCACTATTGCTGCAGCCCACTGGTGCTGCCACTGCTACTGCTGCTATGCTCAGTGCCAACCTTCGCCCTGGTGTCACAGTCCCCCTAAGTTGTCTTACTCTGACATTTTGTTGGCTCCACTATTCCCAAATTAGGTTTGAGGCATTAATTATAGTTGTTTGCAGGGGGATGTTGAGAAAATCTGTCTGGCTTGCTGCCTCTAATCCACTATCTTGGTTCTACTTTCTGCATTTATGTCTATATTAATTTTGATTAGTAGAGTAACTCACTGCATAGGATCTGTTGTGAAATTAGGGAAATGATTCTGTTATCATTTATAGAACAAGTACCACAGAAAACTCTCAGGCACAGTGAATTATTTCTTAAATCTCAAGCAATCCCCCCCCCTCCCCAATGAGAGCTATTAACAAAAGATCCAAGTCCAACTGCAGGATCATAGAACTGGAGCTAAAAGGGATGTCAGAGGTCATCTAATCCAACCCTTAGTTCTCTTCTTTACAGATGAGAAAAGTGAGAGTTCACATTCTTTGACTACCAAGAATTTAAATCTGAAATGAATAAATTGGGAATGATAGAAGAAATACAGACAGATGGTAAACCCTCATGGAGCATGCCTGTTTGGATTATTTTCATTATTACCTATGAATCACTCTGACCTTATCAGTTCTGTTGAGGAGACTACTTAAGTCCTGGGTTCTGTCAATAAATAACTGGCAGCTGATTCAGTTCTAGCAGGGCATGGTAAGGTCCTGATAGTTTTGTGCTAAGCTCTAACAAATGATAATGACCCTGGAGAACCAACAGAGCCTATACCCCCACAGAGTGCAACATCAGGAATGATGTATTGAAGTGGAACTTGTTAATTATGAAGGGCTGCTCTGAGCCAGACGATGGACCATTCAATCATTAGGAATGGCCATAGGGTCAAAGAGAGCCCAGCTGAGGTGAATCAACTTGTTAAGTGGTTTGTACTTCCTTGAAGTGATCTATGGGGTGAAACCAGCTGTGTCTGGTACATTGTAGCTAAGAGGCCTGGGCTTATTCCTGGAAAAAAAAAAAAAAAGTTCTGCAGGAGAATTATACTGGGGGTGATTATTTAAGAAGCTATGGTTACTAGTGTCAAAATAAAAGTCAACTGTGTTCTATTTCATCACAAATCTCCAGTAAAATTAGAAGCAGAACATGGGATATGGCAGTCAAATTCTCCCTGGAAATTCTCATAACTTCCTGATCTGTCACCACACTGGAAAGTTCTACCATTTGACAGGAATGGACATATTATAGAACAAATTCAAACAAACAAAAGTCTAATGGGGATACAGGTCAATGCCTGTGTTTCTGCTCTTGTTTAGTCATTTTTCAGTTGTGTCTGACCCTTCCTTTCTCTTCATGGGATTTCATCTGGGATTTTCTTGGGAAAGATAGTGGAGCAGTTTGCCATTTCTTTCTTTCTAAAGATGAGTAACTGAGACAAACAGGATTAAATGATTTGCCCAGGGTTACACAGATATTAAGTGTCAAGGGCTGAATATAAACTCAGGAATATGAATCCTCCTGATTTCAAGGCTAGTGCTTTACCCACTGAGCCACCTAGCTGCCATGGAGGAGAATTACATCGGGGATCAAAAGCCAATAGCACCCATGTAATTTAAATTGGATAAAAGGAAATGGGAGTGTTTTGAGTCTTGAGAACAGAAACAGAACAGTCATTTGTCATTCACTTCTTCCTCTTCCTCTTCTAGTATTTGAAACTAATGTATCATCACAATACATTTTTTACTTCTCTCACATGGTTTCCCCAGTGTCAAATACCTTCTCTCATCCCCTTTTCCCTAGCAACTTCCTATCTATCTTTAAATACCCTTCCAACAGGTTACCTCCTTCCCAAAACATTTCCTTTTTCTCTCTTTCCTCTCTCAATATCATGTAGTTCTTACATTTCGAAACATTAATTCAATTTTTGTTTTTTATTGTATCTGTTTTGTGTTTGTATTGTATCTCTGTGGGTGTCTTGTCTGCCATCAATTTAAACTCCATGTGGTAGGGACTATGTTTTAAATGTTGCATCACCCCCCAGAGCCTACTTCAGGAGGTGCTTAATATACATTTGTTGAATTAATAAAGAAAAACATTGTGCTGCAGTAAAAAGAGTATATGATTTTGACCCAGGAAATGGTTTCAAATTCTGTCTCTGACATACTAGAAGTATAACCTTGGGCAAGTCATCTAAATTCTCTATTTAGTTTTCTCATCTATAAAATGAAGATGATAAGATTTTAATTATTTATTTTTAGTCTTCAACATTCACTTCCATAAGTTTAAAATTTTCTTCCCCTCCCCCACTCCTTCCCTAAAATGGCTTGCAATCTGATATGGGCTCTACCCATACATTCCTATTAGACACATTTTCACATTAGTCCCACTGCATAGAAGAATTATAGTGAAAGGGGGTGGGGGGGGAAACATGAGAAAGGAAAAATAAAACAAAACAAGTTAAACAAAACCAAAAAGAAACCAAAAACAAAACCAAAAATGCTTCATTTTCCATTCTAACTCCATAGTTCTTTCTCTGTATGTGGCTGCCATTTTCCATCATGTCTCCTTTGGAATTGTTTAGGTCCTTGAATTGCTGAGAAGGGCTAAGGCTGTCAAAATCAATCCTTGCATACTGTGGCTGTTACTGTGTACAATGTTCTCCTGGTTCTGCTCCTCCCTCTCAGCATTAGTTCATATAAGTCTTTCCAGGTTTCTTTGAAGTCCACCTGATCATCATTTCTTATACCACAATAGTGTTCCATTACATTCATAGATCACAACTTCTTTAGCCATTCCTTAGTTGACTGGCATCCCCTTAATTTCCATGTCTTGGTCACTATAAAAAGAGCTGCTATAAATATTTTTGTATACATGGGTCTTTTTTTCATTTTTATGATCTCTGTGATATAGCCCTACAAGTGGTATTGCTGGGTCAAAGAGTATGCACATTTTTATAGCCCTTTGGGCATAGTTCCAAATTGCTCTCCAGAATGGTTGGCTCAGCTCACAGGTCTACCAACAATGAATTAGGGTTCCAACATTCCCAGATCCTCTCCAACATTTACCATTTTCTTGTTTTACCATGTTAGCCAATTTGATAGGTGTGATTTGGTACCTCAGGGTTATTTTGATTTGTATCTCTCTAATCTATAGTGATTTACATCATTTTTTCATATGACTATAAATTTAGTTTCTTCCTCTGATAACTGCCTGTTCATATACTTTGACTATTTATCAATTGGGGAATGACTTGTATTCTTGTAAATTTAACTCAGTTCTCTACATATTTTAGAAATGAGCCCTTTATCAGAAACACTGGTTGTAAAATTCTTTCCCAGTTTTTGGTTACCTTTGTAATCTTGGTTATATTGACTTTGTGCAAAAACTTTTCAAGATAATATAATCAAAATTATCCATTTTGAATTTCATAATGTTCTCTATCTCTTGTTTGGTCATAAATTCCTCCATTCTCCATAAATCTGACAGATAAGCTATTCCTGGTTCACCTAATTTGTTTATAGTATCAGCCTTTATACCTGGATCATGTAACCATTTGGACTTTATTCTGGTCTATGATGTCAGACGTTGGTCTATGCCCAGTTTCTGCCATACTATTTTCCAGTTTTCCCAGCAGTTTTTGTCAAACAGTGAGTTCTTATCACAGAAGTTGGGGCCTTTGGGTTTATTAAACAGTAGATTGCTATAATCATTGGCTACTGTGTCTTGTGTACCTAACCTATTCCACTGATCTACCCTTTTATTTCTTAGCCAGAACCAAATGGTTTTGATGATTGCTGCTTTTTAATACAATTTAAGATCTGGTATGGCTAGGCCACCTTCCCTAACATTTCTTTTCATTAATTCCCTTGATATTCTGGACCTGTTGTTCTTCCAGATGAATTTTGATATTATTTTTTCTAGCTCTACAAATAATTTTTGTTACTTTGATTGGTATGATACAGAATAAGTAAATTAATTTAGGTAGACTTGTAATTTTTATTATATTAGATCAATGAGCAGCTGATGTTTTTCTAATTATTTAGATGTGACTTTACTTGTGTGAAAAGTGATTTGTAATTGTGTTTACTATAGTTCCTAGGTTTGTTTTGGCAGGTAGACTCCCAAATATTTTATATTGCCTACAGTAATTTTAAATGGAATTTTTCTTTTTATAACTTGCTGTAGGGCTTTATTAGTAACGTGTAAAAATGCAGATGATTTATGTGGGTTTATTTTTTATCTTGTAACTTTGCTATAACTGGTTATAATTTTGAGTAGTATCTTACTTGATTCTCTAGGATTCTCCAAGTATATCATCATATGTAATGTAATGCCAAGCAAAGGCAACTTCCCAAGGTTCAAAATACCAGCATAGGTGCTCTCCATTTTATTCAGTGACCAACCAAGAACAGAGAAGATCAAAACATGACATCATTCCAAATACAGCATTTACTAAATGTGATTAAATAATCTCCAAGGACTACCCCACCCCAGGACCTTCCAATCATTCAATCAATTACAAAGTCCCTGTTCTAAATACTACTCCACCCCTAGGCTGTACCTTCATTTAGTCCACCACAAAACCCCTCTTCTCAAATGGAGATTAGTTTCCAAACATAAGTAAAGTACATTCATTTGTTCAATCACAGAGCACAAAAAGGTCAAAAGTTCCCCACCCCTCGATCACAATTGAATCTACCCCAGAGTTACATCAAGTTTAAGCACAACACTTAATACCCAAATGGAGGTCTTTTCTTCATCTTGACATGAGGCAAGTTCTCAGCCATCTTAGTTCCTGGGGAGACAAGGCTTAGCAAGGCCACAAGATACATTGCCAGTCCCTTCATTAATACATCCTCTGTCTGTAGAACAGTCCTAGAACCCCTGAAAACATTAGCAAAACCCTCTCCCAGGACTTCTGTAAACATACAACAAGAAAATCCTTCTTCAGAGCTTCTGAACCAACAGAAAGGTTCCCAGACCCCTGCAACAACAGCACTGTCCTTCACCAGTAGACAGTATTCACTCTCTGTCTGCAGGACAATCTCAGGAGCTCTTAGCCAACAGCCAGGTTCCAGGACTTCTTCAACAAAAGGACTGTCTTTCACCAGCGGACAAATCTGGCAAAACAACATCCAAACAGACAGACAAAGTACCAGCAAAACAGCCATGTCTCCTCAGTCCTTGGCAGCTCAGGGGGCAGGTCTCAGAAGTCCAGGGCAATTCAAAGTGGCCCCCAGCAATTCTCAGTCTCTCTCTCTGCCTCCACGAGGTGCTGCTTCCAAAAAATTCTTCTGCCTCTCTCTTGTCTCTCCAAATCTATGTCACCAGCTCCTCCCAGTTCAGGACTTTCTTTTCACATCAACAAGTCCATCCCACAGGTGGGATTAACAAGCTCTGGGTTTTAACACAATCAGTTTGAAAACCAAGCCAATACAGGGGAATCTTTAAATGCCATTACTATCACATCATATTATCTGCAAAGGGTGATAAATTAGTTTCTTCTTTACCTATTCTAAATCCTCCAATTTCTTTTTTCTTCTGTTACTGCTAAAGCTAACATTTTTAGTACAAAATTGAATAATAGTGGTGATAATGGACATTCTTGTTTCACCCGTGATCTTATTGGAAATGCATCTAACTTATCCCCATTACATAAAATCTTGCTGATGGTTTTAGGACATTGCTACTTATCATTTTAAGGAAGGTTCTATTTCTTCCTATGCTTTCCAGTGTTTTCAATCAAAATGGGTGTTATATTTTGTCAAACGCATTTTCTGCATCTACTGAGATAGTAATATGGTTTCTTTTAGTTTTGTTGTTGGTATGATCAATTATGCTAAAAGTTTTCCTAATATTCAAGCAAACACACATTCCTGATATAAATCCTACCTAATCAATGTATATTATTCTCATGATAAGTTGTTGTAATATTTTATTTAAAAATTTTCATCTATATTAATTAGGGAAATGGGTTTATAATTTTTTTTTTGTTTTGTCTCTTCTCAGTTTAGGTATCAATACCATATTTGTATCATAAAAAGATTTTGGTGGAACTCCTTCTTTGTCAATTTTCCAAAAGAGTCTATATAGCATTGAAATTAATTTGTTCAAGAGAATTAATTTGTCAATCCCTCTGGCCCTGGAGATTTTTTCCTATGGAGTTCATTGATGGCTTGTTCAATTTCTTTTTCTGAGATGAGGCTATTTAAGTATTTTACTTCCTCTTCTGTTAACATAGGCAATTTATATTTTTGTAAATATTCATCCGTTTCCCTAAGATTGCCAAATTTATGGGCATATAATTCGGCAAAATATTTCTTAATTATTGTTTTAATTTCTTCTTCATTGGAGGTGAATTCACCCTTCTCATTTTTAATACTGTTAATTTGGTTTTCTTCTTTCTTTTTTTAAAATCAGATTGACTAAAGTATTAATTTTATTGAATTTTTCATAAAGTCAACTCAGTTTTATTTATTAGATAAATAGTTTTCTTAACTTAAATTTTATTAATCTCTCCTTTAGTTTTCAGTATTTCTACTTTGGTATTGAATTGGGGATTTTCAATTTGTTCTTTTTCTAGCCTTTTCAATTGTATTCTTTAATTCATTGATCTCCTCTTTCTCTATTTTATTCATGTAAACATTCAGAGATATAAAACTTCCCCTAAGAACAGATTTCACTGCATCTCATAAGTTTTGGTATCTTGTGTCATTGTCATTCTCTTGAATGAAGTTATGGATTGTTTCCATGATTTGTTGTTTTGTCCCCTCATTCTTTAGGATTAGATTATTTAGCTGCCAATTGATTTTTAGTCTATCTTTCCATGACCCTTTATTACTTAGAATCTTTACTGCATCATGATCTGAAAAAAGATGCATTTAATATTTCAGACTTTCTGCACTATGTTATGAGGTTTTTATGCCCTACTACATTGTCAGTTTTTGTGTGTGTACCATGTACTGCTGAGAAAAAAAGGTATATTTCTTTCTATTCCCATTCAGTTTTCTCCAGAGGTCTGTCATATCTACCTCTTCTAAAATTCTATTCACCTCCTTAGCTTCTCTCTTCTTTATTTTGAGCTTAGATTTATGAAGTTCAGATAGGGGGAGGTTGAGGTCCCCACTAACTCTTTCTGTAACTCCCTTAATTTCTCCTCTAAGAATTTGGATGCTATGCCACTTGGTGCATATATGTTTAGTAATTCATTGTCTACAGTGCCTTTTAGCAGTATATAGTTTCCTTCCTCATCTCTTTTAATTAGATCTATTTTTTTTTACTTCAGCTGAAGCATAATATTTTCTACTCCAGCCTTTTACCTGTACCCTGGATATATCCTGCTGTTTCAGATGTGCTTCTTGTAAATAACATATTGTCAGATTATGTTTTGTTTTTATCCGTTCTGCTATCTGTCTCCATTTTATGGGAGAGTTCATCCCATTCACATTCACAGTTATGATTACTATCTTCCTATTTTATTTCCCCACCCCCCTGTTTATGCTTTTATTTCTCCTTTCTCCCTTCCCCTCCTCAAAAGAGTTTTGCTTTTCACCACAGTCTCCCTCAATCTTCCCTCCTTTCTATCAGCCCTCTTCCCTTTTCTTGCCCTTCTCCCCTCCCTTCTAACCACACCCTCCCTTTTCTTTCCCCTTTCCCCTCCTACTGCCTGTAGGGCATGTTAGATTTCCTTACTTAATTGAATATGCTATTCCTTCCTTGAAGTAAATCCCATGAGAGTAAAGTTCAAACAATGCTCATCTCCCTCTCTTCTTTCCCTCTAATATAATGTTTTTTCTGCCTCTTCATGTGAAGTAATTCCCCCTTTCTGCCTCCTCCTTTTCTCTTCTCCCATTATAATACTTTTGCACCCCTAAATTAGGTTTTTTATCATCACTTGGGTTAATTTTTACCCACACCCTCTGTCTATGTATATCCCTTTGAAATATTGTAATAAATATACAATTCTCAAGATTAACAAGTTTCATCCTCCCATATAAATAGTAAATAGTACTCTCATGTAAATAGCTTGTCCTTATTTGATAATAAGATTTTTTTTTCCTGTCTACTTTTTTATGCTTTTATTAGGTTTTATTTGAACATCAAATATTTCATTGAGCTCTGGCCTTTCCATCAGAAAGGTCTGGAAGTCCCTTATTTCAATGAATGTTCATTTCCTTGCCTGAAAGTTTATGCTCAATTTTGCTGGGTAGTTGATCCTTGGTTATAGTCCAAGCTCCTTTGCCTTATGGAATATCATATTGCAATCCCTACAATCTTTTAATGTAGAAGATACAAGGTCCTGTGTGATCCAGAATGTAGTTCTCCTATATTTCATTTGTTTCTTTCTGGCTGCTTGAAGTATTTTTTCCTTGAGCTGATAAATCTGGAAATTGGCTACAATATTCCTTGGCATTTTCAATTTGGTGTCTCTTTCAGGGGATGATCTGTGGATTCTTTTGTGGATTATTGTGCCCTCTGGTTCTACAACCTTGGGGCACTTTTCTTTGATGATTTCTTGGAAAATACTATCCAACCTCTTTTTTTCACCATGACTTTCAGTAGACCAGTAATTCTTAGATTATCTCTCTTGGATTTATTTTCCAGGCCAGTTGTTTTTCCAATGACATATTTTATGTTTTCTATTTTTTCTTTCTTTAGATTTTGTTTGACTGATTCTATTATTATTATTATTAGCCTTTTGGAGGGCAATTGGGGTTAAGTAACTTGCCCAAGGTTACACAGCTAGTTTTTTTTTTTTTTTTTTTTTTTTTTTTGTGGTTGTGTTAAATGTCTGAGGCAAGAACAGAACTCAGGTCCTCCTAACTCCAGGGTCAGCACTTTACTAACTGTGCCACCTAGCTGCCCCTGTTTGACTGATTCTTGATATCTCATAGAGTCAGTAGTTTCTACTTGCTCAAGTCTAGTTTTTTTAATTAACATTTATTTATTTTGAAATTAAAATTTATGTTTATTTTTAGTTTTCATCATGCATTTCCACAAGATTTTGAGTTACAAATATTCTCCCCATATTCCCCCTGCCCACCACCCCAAAACAGCAATCCCACTGTATACCACCTGCCCCAATCTTCTCTCTCCTATATCCTCCCCCATCCCTCCTCTGACTTTCCAGTAGGGTAAGATGGATCTCCATAACCCAGTGCCTGTATATCTTATTTCCCAGTTGCATGTAAAAAATAATAATAACAATATATTTTTTAAACATTTGATTTTACAGCTTTGAATTCCAGATTCTTTCCCTTCCTCCCTTGTCACCTACCCTTACTGGGAAGATAAGCAATTCAATATACATTGTACATGTGTAGGTACACAAAACATTTCAATAGTGGATATATTGAGAAAGACTGACTATATTTCCCTCCATCCTATCCTGCCCCCAACTTGTTCTATTCTCTACTCTGACACTGTCCCTTTTTAAAAGTGTGTGCTTCTAACTACCCTCCCCCCCAGCCTCCCCTCTCCTCCATCATCCCCCCTCTCATCCCCTTCTTCCCTGCTCTCCTGTAAGGCAAACTAACTAATTTAGTGTGTATATCATTCCCTCCCTAAGCCAAAATCAATGAGAGTAAGGTTGACCCATTCCCTTTTGTCTTCATGTTTTTCCCCTCCATTGTAACAGTTATCCTTTTCCTCTTCTATATGAGATAATTTACCCTATTCTGTCTCTCCCCATCTCATCTTATTATATTCTTCTCATCTATTTCACCTTTTAAATGTCATCCCTTCCTATGTAACTGATCCTGTGCCCTCTGTCCATATATACCTGTACAGATATATATACTCACTCACATATATATTCATACACACATATACCCTCCTATATATATATATATATATATATATATATAATGTATGTATATGTGTGTGTATACCCTTCACCTATCCTCATACTGAGAAAAGTTTCAAAAGTTACAATTATCATTTTTCCATGTAGGCATGTAAATAATTCAACTCTGATAAGTTCCTTATGATTTCTTTTCCGTTTACCTTCTCATGCTTCTCTTGCTTCTTGTATCTGAATGTCAAATTTTCTATTCAACTCTGGTTTTTTCATCAAGAATGGTTGAAAGTCCCCTATTTCATTGAATGACCATATTTTCCTCCTGGAAAATTATACTCAGTTTTGCTGGGTATGTGATTCTTGGTTTTAATCCTAACTCCTTTGACCTCTGAAATATCATATTCCAAGCCCTTCGATCCCTTGATGTAGAAGCTGCTAGATCTTGTGTTTTCCTAATTGTGTTTCCAAAATATTTGAATTGTTTCTTCTTGGCTGCTTGTAATATTTTCTCATTGATCCAGGAACTCTAGAACCTGGCTATAACATTCTTAGGAGTTTTCTTTTTGGGATCTTTTTCAAGAGGTGATTGGTAAATTCTTTCAATTTCTATTTTGCCCTCTGCTTACAAAATATCAGGGAAATTTTCCTTGAGAATTTCTTGAAGAATGATTTCTAGGATCTTTTTTTGATCATGGCTTTCAGGTAGTCCAGTAATTTTTAAATTATCTCTTCTGGATCTATTTTCCAGGTCAGTGGTTTTCCCAATGAGATATTTCACATTGCCTTCTATTTTTTTCATTTGTTTGGATCTGTTTAATTGTATCTTGATTTCTCATAAAGTCATGAGCTTCCATTTCTCCAATCTAATTCTGAAAGGAATATCCTCTTCAGTGAGCTTTTGAAATTCTTTTTCCATATGGCAAATTCGGCTTTTTAAGGCAATTTCTCCTCATTGGATTTTTGGGCCTCTTTTGCCATTTGAGTTAATCTATTTTTTAAGGTGTTATTTTCTTCAGTCAGGTTATTGACTCTCATTTCAAAATTTTCTTTCATAGTCGAGTTATTTTACTTTATAAGGTGTTATTTTCTTCAGTCAGGTTGTTGACACTATTTTGTGATTTTCTTGCATCAATCTCATTTCACTTCCCAATTTTTCCTCCACTTCTCTTACTTGATTTTCAAAGTCCTTCTTGAGCTCCTCCATGGCCTATAACCAGTTGATATTTTCCTTGGAAGCTTTCAGTGCAGGAGTTCTGTCTTTGTTGTCTTCCTTCCATTCCATGCTTTGATCCTTTTTGTACCCAAAAAAGGAATCTAAAGTTTGATTGCTGTGCTTGCTTTGCTTCCTTTGATTGCTCATGTTGCCAATCAAATACTTCACTTTTGAGCTCTTTGTAATAGTATAACTCTGCTTCCAGAGGGCAGAGCTTTGTCCCAAATCCCCTGGGTTTTTTCAGCTGCTGTAGCTATTAGTTGGCTGCCCTCTCCGAAGCCCCCACAAACTCTGGCTCAAGGGTCACACACCTCAGGACTACCACCCAAGACAGCAATCCAGATCTAGCAGGTTAACACAAGAGCAATTACCTTCTGAATGTTTGTTTGGTCCCCCTACAATCTGCAGGCCAGGAGCTCCTAAGCAGCCATGTGGAGGTGGCTGAAGGACTACCTCAACTCTGCCACTTCTAGCTCTGGGGGCTAGAAGTGGATCCACTCCTCTTTCCCCCATCCAGTTCCAAAAGAGTTCTACACTGACCTCTCATTTTTTCCTTGGACTTTAAGGGTTGGAAATTCTTGAAACCCCCAGTGCTGGCAACGATCCATTCTCCCGAAGTCTACTGTAGTTGCTGGTTGGGGCCACCCAGGAGCTAAAACCACAGGCTCATCTGGGGCTGGGCTTATCTCCCAGGACACTGTAATGGGATACTTCCTCACCACCTGCCAGATTAACTTCAGCAGGAGATTTGTTTCTCTCTGTCACTTTATGGGTTCTGTAGCTCTAAAAAAATTTTATAGTCATATTTCATAGGTATTTGTGGTGGTTATGGGGAGAGGTCACGGAGTTTTCCTGTTTCTATGCCACCAGCTTGGCTCTGCCCCACCCCCCACACCCCCTATTCTAATTTTTAACAAATAATTTTCTTCAGTTAGCTTTTCACCTCTTTTTTTCCATTTGGATAGGTTTTCCTCTTTAAGTGTTATTTAGGTTTTGTAACTACTTATCCATTTGGATACACACACACACACACACACACACACACACACACACACACACACATATATATATATATGTATGTATTTTAAACATTTGATTTTAAAACTTATAACTACAGATTCAATCCCTTTCTCCCTTGTCACCCACTCTTACTGGGAATATTAAGCAGTTCAGTATAGGTTGTACATGTGTAGCTAATGCAAAATATTAACATAGTAGATACATTGTAAAAGACAGACTATATTTCCCTCCCTCCTATCCCACCTCCCACTTGTTCTATTCTCTACTTTGATCATGTCCCTTCTCAAAAGTGAGTGCTTCCAACTTCCCTCCCCCCAGCCTGCCCTCCCTTCCATCATTCCCCCTCTCATCCCCTTCCCCCCTACTCTCCTGTAGGGTGAGATACCCTATTTAGTGTGTATTTCATTCCCTCCTCGAGCCAAATTCAGTGAGAATAAGATTGACCCATTCTCTTTTGCCTTCCTATTCTTCCCCTCCATTGTAACCCTTTTCCCTTGCCTCTTCTATATAAGATAGTTTACCACATTTTGTCTCTCTCCATCTCATCTCATTAAATTCCTCTCTCACCTCTTAATTTAACCTTTTAAGTATCATCCCTTCCTATTAAACTAGCCCTGTGCCCTCTATGTATACCTGTAAACATATATACCCACATTCACATATGTATTCATATGCCCATATACCCTCCGATACACACATGATATAGATATAGATAGATAGATATAGATATTTTTTTCCTTTCAACTATTTTCATTCTGAGAATAGTTTTATCAGTTACAATTATCATTTTTCCATATAGGAATGCTAATAGTTCAACTTCAATAAGTGGCTTTTGATTTCTTTTCCCTGTTTACCTTATCAAGTTTTTCTTGCCTCTTGTATCTGAATGTCAAATTTCCTGTCAACTCTGTTTTTTTCATCAAGAATGCTTGAAAGTCTTCTATTACACTGAATGACCTTATTTTCCCCTGAAACATGACACTCAGTTTTGCTGGCTAGGTGATTCTTGGTTTTAATCCCAGCTCCTTTGCCCTCTGGGATATCATATTCCAGGCCCTTCAATCCCTCAGTATAGAAGCTGCCAGATCCTGTGTTATCCTGATTGTGTTTCCACCATATTTTAATTGTTTCTTCCTGGCTGCTTGTAATATTCTCTATTTGATCTTGGAATTCTGGAACCTGGCTATAATATTCCTAGGAGTTTTCTTTTTGGGATCTTTTTCAGGAGGTGATTGGTTGATTCTTTCAACCTCTACTTTGCCTTCTGGTTCTAAAACATCAGGGCAATTTTCCTTGAGAATTTCTTGGAGGATGGTCTATAGGTTCTTCCTTTGATCATGGCTTTCAGGTAGTTCAATAATTTTTAAATTATCTCTCCTGGATCTATTTTCCAGGTCAGTGGTTTTACCCATGAGATATTTCACATTGCCTTCTATTCTTTCATTTGTTTGGATCTCTTTAACTGCATCTTGATTCCTCATAAAGTCACTAGCTTCCCTTTGCTCCATTCCAAATCTGAGGGAATGTTTCTCCTCAGTGAGCTTTTGAGATTCTTTTTCCATATGGCAAATTTGGCTTTTTAAGGCATTCTTCTCCTCATTGGCTTTTTGAGCCTCTTTTGCCATTTGAGTTAGTCTCTTTTTTAAGGTGTTATTCTTCTCAGTCAGGCTGTTGACACTCATTTTGTAATTTTCTTGCTTCATTCTCATTTCTCTTCCCAATTTTTCCTCCACTTCTCTTATCTGCTTCTTAAGCTCCTCTATGGCCTGTAACCAGCTCATATTTTCCTTTGAAGCTTTTGCTGAAGGAGTTCTGACTTCACTGTCTTCCTCCTATTCCATGCTTTGCTCCTTTTTGTCCCCAAAATAGGAGTCTAATGTTGAATTCTTCTGTTTTTTTGCTTCCTTTGCCTGGTCATGTCTCCCCTCATTCACTTGACCTCTGTGCTTTTTGCCACAGTAGGACTCTGCCACCAGACAGGGGAGTTTTCTTCCCAAATGCTAGGGTTTTCTCAGCTGCCAGAGGTATTAGTTGGGTGCCTTCTCTGAAGCCTCCACATGTTCTGGCAAGCTGGTCACACATACCAGGAGCTCCACCCTAGGTTGCCATTGAGATCCAAACAGGTTAAAGCAAGAGCGATCACCCCTCAGACTGGTCGTTTGGTCCCCCTACAGTCTGCCGGCCAGGAGCTGAAGCTGCAAAGTGGTACTGGCTGAGCCAAGGCATCTCAGCGGCTTCTCTCCCTGGGGGCAAACCCTGAAGCTCTCCCAACTACTGGTCCCAAAGTCCAGATTGTACTGATCTTTCACTTTGTCCTTTCCAACTATGTGTTGATAAATCTGGAAATGGCCACAGCTGCTGGTGATCTGGAGTCCCTACAGCTGGTGGTTCATCAGGCCAGCCCTGGGGCTAAAACTTTTGGCTCCCATGGGCCTGGGCTCAGCTCCCAGAGCACTGTGCTGGCCGATCCCGGCTGTCCTCAGTGGGAGGTTAGCTTCTCTGTGTCATTTTGTGGGTTCTATAGCTCCAAAGTTTGTTCATAGTCCCCTTTTACATGGATTGGGGAAGGTGGAAGCTGTAGTCACAGGGAGGTCCTGTTTCTACTCTGCCATCTTGACTCCGCCCCCACCAGTTATGTTTTTTAAGGAGTGAATTTTCTTTTTCAATTTTGTCGATTGTGTTTTTAAAATGAGTGTTGAATTTTTGTTCTACCTCTCTTATTTGGCTTTTAAAATCCTTCTTCAGGTCTTCCAAGAATGCTTTCTGGCCTTGAGGCCAGTTCATATTCCTCTTTGAGGTTTCAGAATTGGGGATAGTGTTAATTCTGTCCTCCTCTGAATTCATATTTTGATCTTCCCTCTCCCCATATTAAAAATCTATGGTACTTGCTTTTCCAATTTGTTTTTTTTGTTTGTTTGTTTGTTTTTTTGCCTATTGTGATTGCCTTTTGCCTGGCTTTAAAAGTGAATCTCTGCTTCTGGGGCACAGGGGGCTCTGTTCCATGCTTCTTGTGCTAGGGACTAGGGGCCTGGTTACTCACGTTATGTGCTGTGACCTCCGGTTCTGTCATTTAGAATCTATATAATGCTGCAGCTTACTGTTGCTAAATTGGAGGTGAATGATATGTGCCAAGGCTGAGACCTTTCTGTGTCAGTGAGTTCTTTCTTTCTGTGTTTTTCTAGGGTTAAACTGAAGTTCATAGTGTGAGGTGTAGGGGAGGGGTAAGCTGGCTGCTGATGTTCTCCTCGTCCCCTAGGGCTAATCTAGAATCCAGGCAGGCTCAGGTGCTGGTAGATGCCTGTCCACACTGGTGTCTGCCATTCCCCTGGCTGTTGGCTCCTGGTGTTGGCACTTGTCAGTTCCATCTTCCTGGGGCTCAGGATCTCCTGCTGTTGCACTGAGGTGGGGCTTGCTGGGATGCCTTTCATCCTGCACTGGTCCCCTCTAGCCACAGCCAGAGGGACCCATCTTGTCAATCTCCCTAGGCTCCTGAGCTACAAAACTGCTGTATCCTACTATTTCCACCATTCTAGGATTTTTCCTAGGCCAATATTCTCTGGGTTTTTCAAGGTGAACAAGGGGTAGGGGGTGGCAGGGATGAGATTACTTAAGGTTTGCTTTGCCATCTTGGCTCCCAGGAAGTTCAAATAGTTGACTTTCAAACATTTAGTCTGTTGGCTGATAGATCCCACGGGACTTGTTCTTTTTGTCACCCAGCTCCAACAGACCCCCATCCTGCATGGAGATGTTTGGGAATTGCCAGTGCTGTGGTCAATTCATTCCTCCACGGCCCACTCCCTCTCCACAATGGTTGGGTATATGCTGGTGCACCCTCCCCCTCCCCCCAGCCCAGTGTAACAGATCCTTCCCGTCAACTTTCTGGGTTGTACTAGACTGGAAATCTGCCACACTCTGTCTCCTAGTGGATTCTACCACTCTAAAATTTGTTCAGATTCACCTTTTAGACCTATCAGAAGACATTTGTGGGAGATCTCAGTGAGACCCTTATTTCACTTTGCCATCTTGGCTCTATGCCAGGATGTTAATATTTCCAAACAATCTGTCACACAATTGCTATGAGTAAAGCACATAGAACTGAGGAAAGTATCAAGGGATCTGGGTTCAGTTTTGCTTTTGAAACTTAAAAACTGTGTATCTTTATGTAGGCCACAACCTCTCTGGGCCTTAGTTTGCTCATTTGTGGAATGAAGTCAGACTAGATAGCCTCTGTAGGCCTTTGCAGCTTTACATATGTTATCTTATGAAATTTAAACTATTACTCTATAAGTGAATGAGTAGTTCAGTTATTGTTACCCAGCTTCAAAATGACCTGGATAGATTTCTAGATCAGGAATTGTGAGATTTGAGTCTTGTGCAGCCACCACTTTCTCTCAGTGATATTAGTCTCTAATCAATTAAATATATGTTGTCTTTTCTGGGCCAGGATTTTTTATTTGAAAAATGAAAAATGGGCAGCAGAATCAGATTTCTGCATAAGATAATGAAACAATAAATATAGCTAAAGTTTTCTGATGTGTTAAAATCTTAGTTTTCTAATCAATGGTATGGAGCTATAATAAAGATTTATTAACATCTAAGATTGCATTAACCTCCTTAGATAAGGTCTGTGCTCATATATTTCATAGATTGGAGTCCTAGAACTCTTTCTCCTTATAAAGGTGTTTAGTTTTCAGTCACCCTTCTATACCTTTTGGGATTTAGTCTATTTAATTATATCTTTTGAAACTACAGTTCCCTGACTTGTGTTCTATTTAGGAAAAACCTTTAACATTTAACCACTTTTCAAGCTCCATTGGATGTTTGTGAGATTGCAAATCTTTCTTTAGTCTGAGAACAAGATCAGCATCTATTCCCAAAAGGACATGAGTTATGTGAAAGATCTGAGAGAGGATAGGATGAAAATACTAGAAAAATTCACAGTTTTTTTCTAAGTCATTCATTCCCTGTTTACTTTATCTATTCTTAAATCAATTCCAAGAATATCAGATGCATCAGCATTTTGTAAGTACAAAACAATTTCCAAAAGCATATGTTTTTAAAAATTCCATATTTTCAATCTCTCTCTCCCCCCCCCTCTCTATGGTCCATTATATTATAGAAAATAATAAAAACCATTTGTCATTGTTAAAATAACCATGAAATATAACATTTATTTAGCATTGCCAAAGACATTTTAACCCTATTAATATAAACACAGAAGGACACTCAGTACAAAATCCTGCACTGACTTCTTCCAGCATTACATGTGGTCTTTAGAATCTGTCATCTGCCCTTTTCTCCCTGTTTGTAGGCCCTCAGTTTCAGGTGAATGGTGAGAATGGATATAAAAAAAGAAAGGTATAATGCCAAAGCCATGATGCCTCAGTTACGGCAACGGGAATAGAATGGGTACTAGCATTAGTATCATCAACAGTGGTTTAACATCACTCCAGCTGTGAGACTTCTTAAGTTGCTTTAAGCAAGTCAAGTATACAGGAAGGAGGCAATTGTCCAGCTATGTTCAGACTTTGCTAAAATCTAGCTGGAGTATTGTGGTCATTTCTCACTGCCACAATTTGGGAAGGGCATTAACATTCAAGAATTTCAAGGATTTTTGGTAAAAGGCAGTAAGATCATGTCATTTGAGAACTTGTTGAAGGAGCTAGGGACATTTAACTTGGAAAAGATAAAACTAGCAGAAAAAAAGGAGGAATGTGAAAATTATCAAGAGTTATTTGATGGATTCTTGTGGAGAGGTATGCATGCTTTAATGAGGAAAGTCATGCTAATATATATAAGGAAAACTTAGATTGAAATCAGGGCTCTGTTTGTGTGAATGTATGCGTGTATGTGCATGTGTATGTGTGTGTGTGTGTGTCTGTGTGTTTTTTTTTTTTTTACTAAAAATTATCTCACATCTTTGGGCCCTACTGGGAATAAATGACTCTCTGAGATCTCCTCCATGTCTGAATCTATAATGGTGATTAGATAACTTGTGTTTAGCTCCAGAAGATGGAACCAAGAGGAATGGATAGACTTTAGAAGGGGCAATTTTTAGTTCCATGAAAGGAGACATTTTCCAAGAATTAGATGTATTCAAAAGCTGAATGGGCTGCTTTGGATAGTAGTGGGCTCCCTATCTGCAGAGCTTCAAGTATGGCCCGCATGACCCCTTGTTAAGGATATAATGGGAATTTTCCTATCAGATGTAAGCTGTATTAGATAGCCTCCAATGTCTCTTCCAATAGTTTTATTTTATGAAACCTGTGAAACTAGTTATAAACCAAGACCCTGCTGTTAAAACTCTTCCTGGGAACTTTGCCACTAATTTGGTTTATAATCTAGGATGCTGAGAATCAAGAAGTTACAATGACTGTGGGCTGCAAAGGGACCTTTGGCCAAGGCTTCAGGGTAATTCAAATGAATTTAATAAGCATTTGTTAGATTCCTACTATTTGTCAAACACTGTAGTGAACACTGGAGGAGACAAAAACAAAACAAAACAAAAAATTCTACCTTTAAGGAGATAACATAGTTAAGGGTTAGGGAGAAGGATGTTAAAGCTCTTTATACAGGAAAGTAAATACAAGATTATTGCAAAAAGAGAGAACACTAAAACCTGGGATAATCAGAATGGAACAGATAAGGAAAAGTTTATTTTCTTTTTTTTTTTTTTTGGAGGGGGGACAGTAGGGCAATTGGAGTTAAATGACTTGTCCAGGTCACATGGCTAGTTTTGTGTTAAGTGTCTGTGGCTGGATTTGAACTCAGGTCCTCCTGACTCCAGGGCGGGTGCTCTATTTTCACTGCACCACCTAGCCTCCCTGAAAGGTTTCTTTTCACAGATGACTTAGAGATTGAGTTGAGAATCTGAAAATTGATAGTGCTGTTAATGTTTCTAAGAGGCCAAGATGGAGAAAGAATGTATTCCAGATATTGTAGGCAGTCTAAGAAAAATCATGGTCCCTGGAATGCTGAGAATGTGAAGTAAGCCTATTTGGATAGAATGGAGATGGTGTGAAGGAGACTAATTTGAAACCTTAAAGGACAGCTTAGAGGAGAAGTGGGGAACCAGCACCCTTGAGGACACATGTGGCCTTGAGGCCACCGGTTTCCATCTTCCCCCAAGTGAGAGTCAGGAAGCAAGGATATTGCTTGATTCACTTGTTCAGAGAAGTGATCCAGGAAGAAGCCAATATGGCGTTGGGTCGCGGTCTCTTCATTCAATACAGAGAAAACACACATTCTTCTCTTCATTGCTCCTCCTCAGGCCTGCGCAGCATAGCTACTGTGGACCCAAATTTCTCAAGCCACACCAGACTGTTTTGAGAATCCTCTACTCAAATATGTAAAACTCTCAATCCCTCTGAACAAAGTCCCTTCTTTCTTCTTTGCCATTGTTCCCTCCCTACTGATTTTCCTCAGTTCATTCATCTTCAGTCCCATCCACTTATCATCCTCGCCAATCACCATGTATGCTATGAGAAGGGATCTATAAGCTTCACCACAAGGGTGAAAAGAAGGATGAAAAAAAATTAGAACTCCCTGCTTTAATGGAAAGTGAAGAAAGAGGGGACCTGGGCTAGGTTGGGACTTCGGTAACCACATAGTTAAACATCCTCATTTTACAGATAAGGAAACTCAGAACCAAAGAGGAGAAATGACATTCTCAACATCACCTAGGGAGGAAATAGCAAGAGTGAGGATTAGAAGTCTTCCAATTTTAAATCCAGCTTTTTCCCCTACTATATAATGTTGTGTCACTTATATAATAATAAAAACTAAATAGAAAAAAAATGTTTGCTAAGAAGAAGAAAAAAGAAGTGACTTTCTTACTTCTTATTGAGTGAGTTGAGGCCTTTTAGGTGATTTGGGAAGCTTATTCATTTGATCTTCTGAAACAGTGCAATATATACCTAGTGCAATTTGTAAATTGTCTCAACTACACCCAAGGTATATCTAACTCCCTTGACAGGATCTGACCCATTGGTTCCCAAAGACAAAATGAGTATCATCTGGCCTGAAAATATCTGTAGCCTTATTGACGGCCATATTCTCTGGAAAAAAAAATACAATAAAACAGCAAGAGTGACTGTGAAATGAATGTAACAGATTTTTATTTTAAATCAAATCCATGAAGAATCAGTGAACTTTAAATTCACTCAAAAATGATTAGGCCCACTTGTGTGATATTGCCTCATACTGGTTTTGTTTGGTTTACTTAATGTTTCCATTAATCTCAGAGAAAATCTAATTGGTCCCTGGGCTTTCTTTTTTTTCCATGCTGGGATCCATTCGTCTAAATCTCCTGAAACAAACAAACAAAACCTTGTCTAATATGATCTGCTGTCCTGATTGAAAATAGCAAGTTGATATTGCTTTGTTTCTACAATGACCTAATTAAGAAGCCCAAGCCTTTCTAATTAATCTAATCTCAACTTTGCTTTGAATAGTTGGTATCCTATTATAGAATCACACATTGCTTTTCTGTTCTATCTTTGCCCTGACTAGGGAAAATTAATTTTGCCAGTCTTGAAACACACCCAATGCACATTTACATATTCAGATTGCAATCTAAGTCAAAACCTAATTTTTTTCACAAGTCATATGTCTTTTATTACAGAAAGTAAGCTTCAAGAGACCTTATTAAAAAAAATAAACCTTATAAAGAAATCACGATGATGTTAAAGAGACATTTTTTTTCTCACTAGTTTCAAGATAAATAAATAAATGAGGTATCCTTCACACTGAGCATATTAAGGGGAAAAAGTCGGAAAAGTGTTGGAGTTTTCTGTGTTTTTTTCCCCTTTATTAAGTTGAACAGCTCTCTTTAATCTACAATTCATTTTGAATTTGTTAATTCATGCCACTTTATTCACATTTGAAGCATACTATGTGTAAGACATTGACTTAAGTGTTAGGAGACACCTGAATTGGATTTGAATGAAGTGAAATATTTCAGAAAGCAAAGATGGGAATGAGAGAATAATATAAAGAGAAGAATAAGACAGGAGGAGATGAGTGAATTTCACAGTGAAATCACTGTGAAATCTCTCTTCTATCTGTCACTGCCCTTCTAGGTCCTAACTACCATCTACATAATTGGAAAATGTTCCTGACATTCCTAAAACATTTTTGCACCACTACCACACTTCCAAATAGCCAATAATGGATTTACCTCTCTCATTCACAGATCTAGTTGCATCACTCTTTTGCTCAGAAATCTTTACCGGCTCCCTATGTGATCTCAAATGGGATAATATTTGGAAACAGCTTAGCACAGTCCTTGGTAGTTTATAGATTTTTAATAAATGCTTATTCCCTTTTCTCCTCTTCCTACTGTCGACCAAGGCCATGATCTCACACCTCCCTAACTAAGCTCCCAGCCTTGTCTCATGCTACCATTTGCTATATGCTCTTTGCTACACACTGGACTACACACTATTACTGGAGCATGCCCCATGGTATCTGGCCTTGGGCCTTTTGTTCATCCTAGAAAAGATAGCATGGCATAGTGGATACTGAATTTGGAGTCAAAAAGACCTAATTTCAAATGCAGCCTCGAGTATTTACTATTTTTATTTATTTACTGTATATTTGTGTGTACTTATTGTCTCCCCCATTTGAATTTAAGCTCATTGTGAGAAGGGAGCATTTTCTTTTGTGTACTTGTATACCCAACACTTATCAAAGTGTCAGGCATGTGGTAGGCTGATTGATAGCCATGTGGATATGGTAAATTAATTAGCCTCATCTCAGATTCCTCAGTTGCAAAATGTTTCTTCTGACTCTTCATGATCCCATTTGAGGTTTCCTTGAGTAGTTTATCATTTCTTTCTCTGGCTCATTTTATGAATAAAGATACTGATGCAAAGAGTGACTTGCCTAGGGTCGCATAGTTAGTGAGTGTCTAAGGCAGATTTGAACCCAGGAAGACCCGCGACTCTATTTAATGTGCCACCCATCTATCAATGTGTCCTATATGCTTATCTCATATAATTGTTATAAGACACAGATGAGAGTGTATATGTAAATTGATTTATAAAACTTAATATTTGATATAAAGTTAGTATTATTAGTAGTAATAGTAGTAGTAGTAGTAGAGGTGGTGGTGGTAGCAATGGTAGTAGTAATACTAGTGGTAGCAGTAGTGGTAATGGTGGTAGTAGTAGTAGTAGTAGTAGTAGTAGTAGTAATACTCTAATATTTATGCTAGAATGTCCTCCTCAGTTGGTTTTGCCCATTGTTCTTTGCATCATTTAAAGTCTACCACAATTAGCACCTATTCCATAAAGCCTTTACTGATCTACCCAAGAAATATTACTGCTTTCTAAGTTGCCACCCAAGATTCTGGTTTGCAAATCATTAATGCATGATTTTTCCATTATAGTTATCTGTGAACATACATATTACCAAAATGTCAGTTTCCTGAGGAGTTCAGGCAGGGACAATGTCTTATTTGTCCTTTGGATCTTCTCCAGTGTTTTACACATACAAGTTATTTTATTTGTAATTGTAAAATTCAACAAAAATTAGATTCAAATAATTCACCCACAGGGCAGTTTTTGCTGCCACACCCTGTAAAGCATCATCTGAGGAGAGAAGGGCAAGGCTGTTGATACATCAAAAAAAGCTTTTATAATTCAACTTGAATTTTCTCACCAGATGTTGCATTGCAGAACACTGGGCACTATTTCTCTGTACACTCCTATTAATGTCACCTCCAAACACAAACTGTTTGGAATTTTTGTCAGCTTTATTTACCTATATGTAAAAAAAAAAATTCTGACATAGGAAAATATTTCTGAGAATAGAAACTTCTCCCCATCCCCAATGCCACACACTATAAGAAGAAACCAAAAGTTGGAATTCTCTTTATGTGAATAAAGATAATAAAAATAAACATTCAGTAATTTAAGCTTTAAAATATAGTGAGGGGGAGGCCAGGTAGCACAGCAAGTAAGAGCACTGGCTCCAGTGTTGGGATGACCTGGATCAAATCCGGGCTCAGACACTTAGCACCCACCCAGAAACACCTGGCCATGTAACCTTGAGCAAGTTACTTAACCCCAATTGCTTAGGGGCGGCCAGGTGGCTCAGTGAGTAAGAGCACCGGCTCCAGTGTTGGGACGACCTGGAGATCGAATCCCGGGCTCAGACACTCAGCACCACACCCAGAAACACCTGGCCGTGTAACCTTGAGCAAGTTACTTAACCCCGATTGCTTTAAAAAAAAAGATAGTGAGAGTACAAACTAACTGGGACTACTCTGTGTTACTGTAGGCATCCAGATTTGTAGGCAGTGCTTGTTCATATATCACTGATAGTGGAAACTGGCCTGATGTGAGGCAGAATTATTTCTACATTATTAAGTAGCAGCTCTCTAGTAAAACTTTAAGAAGTATAATGAGCCATAGTAATATTGAATTCACTGGTAGCAAATTATATGTTAAATGCCTATGAAAAATATTACCTTTAAAAATAAATGCACCTACACTAATTTCACAAATACTCTATATGGAAACTACAGTATGGCATCATACTTTATGTAAGTAAATTATTGGTTGGTAGACCTTTCGATAATTCACTTGGATTGTGGATCATATAATCTGCAGGAAGCCAATAACTTGGCATTTAAAGATGCTTAGACCTCAAGGAAACCTTTGATAAACTTTCACTTTAGAAACAATTTAACTTTTATATCCATTTTTCTTTGTTTCTTTCATCGCTTTGTTATTACTTAAAGCATAGATTTTTTTCCCCCTGAAAACATGATCTTTTCTTTTAGCGTATCTGTTTCAGTGGCGTTTTCCTCATCTTATATCCAAAGTCAGCATTTCTAGTGATACAATCTCTTTCATATAAATCCTTCAGATGATGCAAAGAGGATTTAATATAATGTCAGTTTGCAAGTAAAGCATGGACAATAACAAACATTTACAAAGGTTCTCTTTATTTTTAAGTCTGGTGTTTAAAAAAAAATATTACTGATAAATAACAATTGAAAAGAACTTATAGTGAGATAGAATCACTGAATAAAACATTTTAAAGCAAAATTTCATGTCACTGTTCATAAATAGACAAAAACTATCTCAATCAGTTAACCAATGGATAGCATCCACTATGTATCGTGACCAGAGTTATAAATATTTTTATACAAAAAATGAAATTTCTAGTCTTCAGGAGCTTATAGAATATGAGTAGAAGCACTATGTGCAAATTTAAGTATATATGAAACATTTATACAGTGTATACAAGGTAATATAAGGGGTAAAGGTAAGCACTAGCAGTTTTAGGGTGCGAGGAATCAGGAAGGCACTTCGCTCACATGGGAGGTAAAACATGCTAATTTTGAAAGATGGTGATAATGATCATGAGATGATGATGATGATGATGATGATAAAGATATCAAGAAGAGCTGCCATTCATATGGCACTTTAAAGTTTGCAAATCACTATCTATCTACCTATGTAATATTTGTATGTATACGTGTGCATAACATGGCTATCATGTACCCCCTACTTTTCTCTGCTGCTTAGAGTCTTTATCATTTCATCAAATCAAACAAAATATGTCAAATGCTTTTCAGATATGAGCAATGGAATACCGTGTGTGAGGAACTGTAAAATGTTTGATTGGGCTAAACCATAGAGCTAAACAAGCCAAACAAGCTATTAAACATAGCTAAACAAGAAGGGAAGTAATGTATAATAAAGCTGAAGAAGTGTGAAGATATATGTATGTTATTTTTTAAAGTTTCTCAATGATTCCAGAGGTAATATGGAACTCTGGGAGGTTATTGAACAGGGGAGTGACATGGTTAATAGACCTATGGTTTAAGAAAATCATTTCAGTTCCTTTTTGAAAGATGGGTTGGAGAGGAGGAAGTGAATCTGTTTTGGAGGTGATTTCAATAATCCAGTGAAGAGGACCTGAACTCCACTGTTGATATATGTAACCAGAGAAAAGAGAAAGGATGTGAAAGATATTGTGAGGTAGAATTGACAATATTGGGCAATTGAATATATATATGACTGAAGGTGAAGAACTGAAGACGATTTTAAGGTTTTTAATTTGGGAAGGATAATCAAAAGAAATAAGGGAATTAAAAAAGATGTTGGGTTTTAGTGAAAAAAGCAAATTTGATTTCTGGATATATAAGTTTGAAGTATCAAATAGGCATTTGGAGGTGAGAGACTTGAGCTCAGGGGAAATGATGGAGCTGAATCTCCTACTTAGAAAAGACAACTGAATCCATTGCAATGGAATGAGGTCTTGGAGGGACAATGGAGAGGACTTGTAAAAGAGCTTTAGGAAACACCTAAAATTAGGGGGCAAGGAGTGTGTGTGTGTGTGTGTGTGTGTGTGTGTGTGTGTGTGTATGAGAGACAGACAGACAGACAGATAGAGAGACAGAGACACAAACACAGAGACAGAGAGAGATGATCCAGGAAGGAGAATGACAAAGTAGTATCCAGTAAAGCATTAGAGTTGGATCTAGAATTAGGAAAAAAAAGAATTCAAATTTAGACTCTGCTACTTAAATAACTGTGTGACCCTGAACAAGTCACTTCATCTTTGTCTTCCTCAGTTTCCTCATCTGTGAAGTAGAAATAAGAATACCAGCTACTTCCTATGGTTGCTTGGAGGACAAAATGAGATGATATTCATAAAGTGCTCTGCAAACATTAATGCACTAAATTAATGCCCTTGTTGTTATTTATCATCATCATCATCATCATCATTATCGTGAAACAAGACATGTAGGAGGAAAAGCAAGAAACAGCAGTATTACAAAATCAGTGAGGGTATAGTATATCTAGGAGGAGAAAGTAGTCCACATTATCAAGTGCTGCAGAGACATTAAGAAGGACAAAAATGAAATACTGAGAAAAGAGTACTTGATGTAACAATAATGTATGATTGGTAACTTTGGAAAGAGCAGTTTCAACTAATAGATTAAGTCTGAAGACACGTTATAAGGGATTGAAAAGTGAGTGAAAGGTTAAAAAGTGGAGGCAATAGGTACGGACAAATTTTTCAGGAAGTTTATTGAAAGATAGGAGAAATTGTAAAAGTTAGGACCATATTTTAAAGGGATATTATGGTCAAATGAAGTTTTTTTACCCCTTTAAGATGAAGGAGACTTGGATGTTTGTTGATAGCAGAGGAAAAGCCAAATGAATCTGTTGAGATTAAATATTTTAGCAGGGATGATCATGTGTTTCCAGAAGAAAGAGGAAGGGAATGGAAAAAGGGTAGCATTGGTGAAGAAAAGAGATACTTCAGAGATTGGAGTATGAGAAGGGAGAATGGAGGGGTGATGTTGAGGAATTTTTATATGTAGAGAGAACTCATTGTGAATGTTCTACATTTTCTCAGTGAAATGTGAAGTGAGGCCCTCTGTAGATAGGTTGAAAGAGTTGGGAGATATAGAAGACTTAAGAATAAAAGAGTTTGTTCTTCTGCCCACTTCATTCTGAACCCTGATTTCTTCTAATTGGGCACTTCTGCAAACTTACAGTTTTTATAGTTTAAGAGATTTGGGGAAACAACATATAAGCCATTTGTTAATCTCCTACCATTAGACCAACTGACAATTTATGAACCATTCCACTGCTCTATTATCTTACGATATAACCTCTAACACATTTCTTTTGACAAAAATTCCATCTTCTGCCAAGATTGTTCTTGGGCCCTACTTTTAAGATCTTCATTCCAATCAAGGATCATGAATTGCTAGATAAAAATGGAGAATGCCCAAACCGACCTCCAAGATACCTTCCTTGAAGCCAAAGAAGCCAATAAACACATGCTGAACAATAACATCTCCCTAAGGAACCCCTTCGAGTGAGAGCTCAGACATGATTATCCATCTTCAAACTTACAGCTTCTCTGAATCTTCAGGACCATTTCACAATAACACATCTAGGTTCCGATGAGTGCATTCTATGAATCCCTTGAAGTGGCCACACTATTTAAATTCACACTGTGTATTCCCATTGGTTTAAAGCCAATTGCTGTATTTTACATAATTAATACAAACATCTACTTCAGGGCATTCACTTCAAAGAATTCACAATAGTTGCTAACTATTTTTGTATAGGTTGTAATTTCCATTATCTTCCATTTGGGATTCTTATCATTCCTTTCATATTCCATCAAATTTCTCCTCCACAAGGCACAACTAGACTTACTTGTCCCTTGGCTACTTAGCCCCCATGGGTTCAGATCAAGAGGAAAGACAGGGTCATGATCCTGGATACAATGAATTCTGGGTACTGGGGTATCTATAGAGTCCACAGAAATGGATTTTGTGGACTGAATAAAAACCTTAATGTGCTTGCAATTTTATAGCTTTTTTTTTAATCCTTGCTGCCCACCAGGCCCCATATCTGCATCCTAGATGAAATTCTAGGCTCTCCAGGTGAAATAATGTTGTCAGAATCTTAGACTACCTAGTTGTGGCTTCTTTAAGAAAATGGGATGAATGGTGTCAGAATACTAGGGTACCTTGTCAGAAGGAGCCTGAGAATTGTCCCATCTTATATCTGAACAGTTTGTATCGATTCATAATTCATGCATGTATGCTTTATTTTAAACTGCTGACTAAGAAGACAACGTAAAATAGAAGTCATAATGGGCAGGTCCTGGTTCTCTTTCTGCCAATGATCTGTTAAGTACCAGTGTGTTTTAGTTCATAGAATTTCTTAAGATATGGTGAATACTACATCAAATTGGTAGGTGAATTACCAATTTTCAAGGGCTTAGAAAACCATAAAAGAGAATTAATCCTACAAATGTATTTAAGAACATTTAATTCTCAAAGTGATAATTTTCAAAGCACTTCAGCATCTTGATAGGCAAAGTAATGTAAGTTAGAGATTCCCAATTGATAGAGTGCTAGATAAAACAGACTTGGCTGACTTAGAAACACATTTTTAACTTTCTCATTTTGTTTTTTTGGCAAAAAAAGAACTCTGTGCAACTGTTATCAGAGTACCCAGAATTGAGAACTTCATTTTCACGCAGAAGCCTCATATTCTGCCCTATGTGTCACTAAGGGTTACATATTTTCCAAAGTATTTTGATAAGCAGGTGACTGTCTGGAGGAGGAGGTGGAAGTAGGAGGTCTTTGTTTATGTCTTCTGAAGACCGGTCAAAGGAACTGGGGTTTGTTTGACCTAGAAAATAAAATACCAAGTGAGGACTAGATAGCTGCCATGTAGAAGAGAGAAATAGAGGGAAGTTACAGAAAATTAGATGCTATGTTTGATATGTGGAAACATTTCCAATTAGAGTAAAATGTGCTTTTTGAAAGTAGCAGTTTTCCATTCACTTGAATTCTTCTAACATGAGCTTTATGACCACCTGTTGGACAAGTGTAAAAAAATGAATGCCATTTTGGTTGGAGTAGGGCTAGAACATTCCCTACAGATCCTTCTAATTCAAAACTTCTGTGACTTTTAAAAATAGGTTTCCTATAAGAAAAAAAAATGATGCCAACTTTATTTTTATGAAATAATGTATAGAAAATAATTTATATATTAAAAACTACTGCAATACTTTGACATGCAAATAGAATTCCAGGATCCCTCATTCCCCTTTATCTTTGGAAAACAGAATGTCCTTAGCCTTCCATACCATTTGTAGATTTTGTCAGTAAGTATTATATAATTTAATTTGTCAAGTACTGCTATATAATACCAAAAGAACAAAGTGTTTGGAGTTGGTATTCTTTTCTTTTGCTGCCATTTTATTTTAATCTGTTTCCGACCTTTACAAATTCTTCCATCTTCTAACCCTTGCTTACCATACATATGTAATCAGTTACTAAAACTTGTAATTTTATTCTCTGGGACACCTTATGAATACTACTTCTGTACTAACAATCATGAGTCTAATTTAGGCCTTATTTTTTGTCACCTGGACAATTATAATAACTTTCTAATTGGCCTTCCCTTTTTAAGCTGTTCCACACTGTAAACACAATTTAGCTGCCAAATTTGTTATTTTAAATCCTGTGTCTGACAATGTTTCCACTTCCCCCTCAATAAAGTCCAGTAACTCCCTCTTACCCCAAAGATCAAATATGAAGTTCTTGGTTTGATATTTAAAACTCTGCACACAGTGGAACCTTCTTGCCTTCCCAACTATTTTTACATTCTATTCACCTCCACAAACTTCATGATCCAGATATACTTGCCTACTTGTTTTATCTTTTACACAAAGACCCTCTATAGCCTGTCTTCATGTATTGCTATTCTACATACCTAGACTCTTCTCAAACTCAGACCCTTAGAATCCTTAGCTTCCTTTAAGATTCAGCTCAAGGGTATGTTCTTCCAAGAGGCAATGAATTGTTTTCCACTCCCACTCACCCTGTTGAAGTCATTCCCTCTAAGTTGACCATCCTTCCATATTATATTTATCTTCCAAATTCTGATTTCTGCATGATTTCTTCCCCAATTTATTAGCATATAACTTCCTTGAAGAAAAATGTGTTTTTGTTTTGTGTTTTTTTTTAAGTCCCTAGTATTTAGTATACTGCCCTGGTATGTAGTAAATGCTTAAAAATATTTGTTGATTGATTATTCCTTCTTCTCCTCTTCCTCAGTGATCTCAATTGAACACAGAACATAAAAAAAAAACAGAAAGAGAAAGGAAAAATCTAACTTTTTTTTTCTTTTTTGGAGGAGGGAAGGTAGGGCAATTGGGGTTAAGTGACTTGCCCAAGGTCACAGAGCTAGTAAGTGTTAAGTGTCTGTGGTCAAATTTGAACTCAGACCCTCCTGACTCCAGTGCCAATGCTGTATTCACTGTGCTACCTAGTTGCTCTGAGGAAGGAAAATCTAAATGCCAATTTGACTTGTACTTGGAAAGTTTTGATAGATGAGGAAATTGACACCGATAATTCCCCATTAGAGGTTTCCTTCTCTGTATTTTCCCTAAGAACATCCTAAGTGGTATTTTAATACAACTGAATCAAAATTGGCATTCACTTCATTGATATAATTGAAAGAGATAAAATGTGAAATAAGATCTGGAATGATAGAACTGAAACCATTCTGACCAGCTGGCTGGGACCTGAGGTGGAGGTTTTAGAACTGTCTTAGTATTCACTTATTTACTGATCTAGCAATCATCTATTTGTAAAACTATTCAAATCTGGTTCACTTGTATATTTTGTGTTTTTCTCTAACCCAAGAGTCTTAACACCTTCCACAATGGGAAGTGTCTGTAAAGTAGTTTTTTACAGCTGGTATATTATAACGTTAATAATGCTAATAATACTGATGAGAGAGAGAGAGAACTATGTAGTTTACAAGACGTTTTCACGACCATCATTTCATTGGATCCTCACAAGAAGGGGTGACACATGCTGAATTTCCTTGTAAACAGAAATGCTTCCACAACCTACGTTTTCCTCCTGTGCACCTCCCTCCATTCCTGAAAAAGGGGTCAGAGAAAACATGTAAACTATGATAGGGTTGGAAACTTTACTAAATTATTTCCTTTGAATCACTCATATAATACAATATGTAACAACAGTTTTATTATGTATGGCTCACAGGGAGACCAACATCTTTTCCATATCTTCAATCCACCCTTGTTTAAGGGAAATTTTGATTTCAATCAGGAGCTAAGGAAGAAGGCTGTGACCAGAGGTGGTTACCATTCTATTTTCCTGAGAGAGAAGGTACTAGGCTAGAATTATACCTCTTAGCTCCCTTAAATAGCATTAGTCAAGATAAATAATTTTTAGGTTTAAGTTAAATTTAATTAGTATTTTGGGTGAAGGGAGTCAAGCCTTAGATATAGAGTTTGGGGCCCTTCTTCCCCATTAATAAATAGAATCAGCAGTTTGTTGTTCAATAAATTTTAGTCTTGTCAGACTCGTCATGGCCCCATTTGGGGTTATCTTGGCAAAACAAAACAAAACTGGAGTGGGTTACCATTCCCTTCTCCAGCTCATTTTGCAGATGAGGAACTTAGGCAAACAGTGTTAAGTAATTTACCAGGGTAACACAGCTAGAAAGTATCTGCAGTCATATTTCAACTCTGTTCTTTGGACTTCGGGTCTGGCATTCTATCCACTGCGCCACCTGACTACAAACCAATATACCAGTACTGTAATCCTACTCTTGTTGAGACTATTGCTTTTTTGTGTTTGTGCTTTATTTTCAATAACCATATAATGATATCAGGGAGATAATGACATGATTTGCAGTGGACTTTGATTCAAGTGAGGGAGGGATGTGCAAGGTCACCAGTCTCACTTTCTCCCCTAGAGCCATCTGGATCCAGGGACCTGATATTCATCAGGATGTCTGGATATGGCCCAGGATGCAATGGGAGACCCTGGCCCATTTAGGCTAAGGCCTTTTCAGGTACTCACTGAGAGTGAGGTAATGCCCAGGCCATTTAGTGCATAGGCCTTTTTAAGAAGTGAGTCAAGGGATGGCCCCTTTAATTAGAAAAA
>NW_027185665.1:12166349-12207744 GCF_028583685.1 Petaurus breviceps papuanus | reverse complement strand
CTGTATCTTGGAGTGTGAACAACTATTCTAACAGGGGCTCAGAACCACTGAATGACTTGCCCAAGGACACACAGTAAGGACCAGATCCTGAATTTATATTCAGCCCTGGTGCTGCCCCCTCCTGATAAGTCCTTGTGAAGCAATAAAATGCCTGGATCCAAAGTCTCAGGCTGCTATTTCCTGGGAGATGATAGCCCAGTACTGACAGTATATGTGAAAAGGCTCCTTGAGATTCAGTGGGAATGGGTCCTCTCTCTCTCTTCCCACCAGGACCACCACTTTGCCCCCTCCCCTTGATTACTATTAGTGTAGTGTGTGTGTGTGTGTGTGTTGTGTTGCTGTACTGGACTGCCCTACCACTGTAAAGTCTGCTACAAGACAATAAAACATTGTGGTGGTCAGCCTTTCCAGGTATCTCTCCTTTCTTGTAAAATCTGAACCCACTGGCAAGTTTAGCCAGCCATAAAGTGTATGATTATATTAGTTATTTTATTTGAAACTTGGTGGTACAGTGAATAGAATTCTGGACCTAGATGAGAAAATTAAAATCCAGTCTCAGATATTTACTAGCTGTGTGACTTTGGGCAAATCACTTTATCTTCATCAGTCTCAGTTTCCTCACCTATAAAAGAGGGCCAGTCAAAGCACCTACCTGTAATAAAATGTATTAAAATGAGATAGTATAGGTAAAGAACTTTGTAAACCTTAAAGCATGTGGGATTATTTTAATCCCAATGACTTCAATTTTTTTTACCCAAAATGTTAGCACTAATTCAGTTTTAACACAATGCCTGACTCTGCCTATATTTCCATAATCCTTCAAATATTTTAAATCCTTGCCTTTTTTCCTGTTTGCCAATTTCCTTGGAGTGAGAATTGTTTTGATTTTCATTTCTCCTATTGCTAATGATTTGAAATATTCTTATGCTTGTTAATGCTTATTAGAAATTCTTTTTTTTTTTTTTATAGCAATCGGGGTTAAGTAACTTGCTCAAGGTTACACAGCCAGTTATTTCTGGGTGTGGTGCTGAGCATCTGAGCCCGGGATTTGATCTCCAGGTCGTCCCAACACTGGAGCCGGTGCTCTTACTCACTCAGTCACCTGGCCACCCCTAAGCAATTGGGGTTAAGTAACTTGCTCAAGGTTACACAGCCAGGTGTTTCTGGGTGGGTGCTAAGTGTCTGAGCCCTGGATTCGATCTCCAGGTCGTTCTGACACTGGAGCTGGTGCTCTTACTCTCTGTGCTACCTGGCCGCCCTATTAGCAATTCTTTTGATCAATGTTTGTTCATAGACTTTGTGCACTTGTCTATTGGAAAGTAACTTTGATCACAGGTATTTCTGTTGTGTGTGTGTGTATGTGTCTTTCTATCTCACTATATATGTCTATACACACACGTACGTATCATGAATTCCAAACATTTATCCCAGGCATTTGATACAAATTTCTTTTTTCTTATTCAACTACATGTCTTATTTTCGAAGTCTTAATTTTCTTCATGCCAAAGCTTTTTTTATTTCATATAATTAAAATTTTTTTTCATATTTTATATTTTTCTTCTCCCCATTTTTGGATCATGAATCCATCTCTTGGCCACAGCTGTAAATATATATGATGTGTTTCTCTCTCTCTCTCTCTCTCTCTCTCTCTCTCTCTCTCTCTCTCTCTCTCTCTCTCTCTCTCTCTCTCTCTCTCTCTCTCTCTCTCTCTCTCTCTCTCTCTCTCTTTAAGGCTATGAGCTTTAATATTCAGGTCATGCATTTATTTTGAATTGCTTGTGCAATGTAGTATAAAATGTTGGTCTAAGTCTAATTTCTGCCAGACTGCTTTTCAGTTTTCTTAGCACTTCTTATCAGGAAGAAAGGTCTTTTCTTTTAAATTTATTTTTAATTTCACCAGGCATTAGGTTATTAAGCTATACTATTTTGATTTCACCCTTATCTAGTGTTCTCCATGGTCTACTCCTCTATTTTTAGTTAGTACTAAATGTTTTAATGACTGTTTCTATAATATAGTTTGAAATCTAGAAGGGTTCTTCTTTACTTATTTCTATCTTTTGAGTATTTCCCTTGATATACTAGATTTTTTGTATTTTTCAAATGTATTTTATTATTTTATCAGTTTCTGTGAATTATCTTATTGATAGTTTGTAAGTCATTAAAACTATAAATTGACTTCAATAATATTGTCATTTCTATTATACAGGCAATTCTCTAATATTTTAAGGTAGATATTTTCTGTTTTGGGATGCTTAGTTTAGACCAAGGTCATTCTTTTTTATTGGTTTGGGCTAATGTCTTCCTAGATCAAATAATGTTACATATAAAATGTTTTTCAAACCTTAAAATTCTATTTAAATGCTAACTATTTAATTATTATCATTATTATTGCTATGAGTTCTCAGGTCATGGCCAGGCTCTGGGGAACCTCCTTTTTGCTGTTGTCATCTTTGTTGTTCCCATAAAGCACTTTAGTTACCGAGTATTGTTGGCTCTTCTAGGTAACAGTCTTTATCAGTAGTCTTATAAACAAGGTCCATGGCCCTGTTTCTTAGTATTTCCTGTCCTCTAAACCTTTTGCCTCCTTTCTTTCTGTTCTTTCATTTTTGTAATTTAAAAAAATGATAGAAGGGGCACCAGATCCCCTGGACAATTGCATTTAACGCCATGATGATTTTTGGTAGTAATCGAGAACTTGAGACTTCTTCTGTGGAAAACACGCCTTAGTAGGAGGCAAGAATAGAGGAAGAAGCATTTATTAAATTCATACTTTATGCTAAAGAAGCATTGTGTTAATGGAGGGATACAAATACTGAACAAAAACAGAAACAGTCTCCTCACTAGAAGAACTTAATGGGGAAGAGGTGTGTATTCAATACCATCTGCTAAGTTAAAGAGGAATTGTAGTTCTTATCATTGGAGGTAGTTGTGACCACACCAAAAAAAGGGTAGATTCTTGAAGTGATGATAAATATAAGTGTATTTATTTGTATACACATTCAAGACATACTGAGAGACAGAGACAGAGTGTTAAGTGTTGGCAGTAGAATTATCATTGGACTTCCTCACACTAAAAACAGGGATACTATGGAGCAAATTCTTCCATACTCTCCCTCACAGAACCTAGCATTTGAGCGATGTCGTCATAACTGACCCTGAAATCAGTGTTTTAAGCTGGCAATTATAAGAGAGGTAAAGGTCAGGGACTATTTTTAATCAATAGGATGTGTTCCCTGTTCCTTGTTAATTGCAAGAACTGGTGCAAATGTTAAACCAAACAGATTAGCCTTGAGTGAATAAATGCCAATACTCAGTCATAGAAAATTGACAAATATCCCTATTCCTCTTCTAAGTACAAAACTATCATCAAATTTGCTAGTAAATGCCATCAATAGGATGTGGTCCTTCCTCCCAATTTTTCCATTTGGACAGGGTAAAGGATGTTCCCTATAACCTCTGAATTGTGTGGTTTTATACCACTACAAACATAGTTTAACTTGAATGGAGAGGTATTTTAAACAAACAAAAAAAAAAAAACTGACACTCAATAGACCAGCTTGTCCACTGGGGCAGCAGAGATAATCCATGGGTCTGTTAATGACTCTGATTAGTCCTTGCTTTGTAGGTCTAGCATATCAAGGTCTCATCTGAGGCCATCAAGGATGGTGAATACTGGGAAATACATTGCCCCTTCTTAGCATCCCAGGGGAGGAAGTGTTAAGTAATCACTTGGGGGTCATAAATAAACATGCCTGCTTACCAGTTGCTCTGAGTGATGCATTTTCATCAAAGAAAGAATAAGAAGGCAGACCTACAAATTTAAGCACAGTCTAGTCCTCAATCAAACTTGCCATTTAAATGTGAAGTTCAATTGATTGCCTTCATCAGACTTTGCAAAAGGAGGTGTGAGTTTATGAGGGAAATAGAATATTTTCTCAGCAATACAAGTTATGGACTTTCCCTGATAAGAGGGGTAAACTTGAGTGACTTGATGGAAGTCACACATTGTGAGCCTTCATTAGCCATGTGGGAGAGGTAAACAGACAGCTTTATGGTTATGCTTACTTCTTTCTAACCTAGTTTCAGAATTCCTGCTTCTTCTTGCTAATGATGTGAAAAAATTCTCCTTTAGGTGAGAATGTTCTATTTTTAGATTTGGATAGGAAACTACAGGTGAAGTCTGGAGAAACTTACCTTTTAAAGATGTTTCAGATTTATCTGCATGAGAAAAATGGAATATGCTTTGACTTGAAAAATTATGTTAATTTTGCACATAAATTGGTGATTTAAAACAAATTGAACTTCCTAGTTCTGAATAATGCTATTTCAGCATTTTATTTATTATTCTTTATTTTCATGAGTGGTGCACAGAGCATTTTCCCAAGTAGAAACCTATGATGAAAATTAAAAAAAAAAAACTAATCTGTCTATGTAATGGTATCCTGAAGTATTTAAGAAAGTTTGACATTGAATTTTTTTTTCTTCTCATTATACCAAGACTAGAATTTAATCAAAATACCTTAGAATTCTCCAAACTGTATGGATTTGCTTCTTGGGTGGTAGGAAATGGCAATTCAGTTTGAGTAAGCATGGAACAAGATTTGGTAAAAGATGAACTTCCCTTTGAAAAATCAACCAACATCCAATAAAGCTTACACACACACACACACACACACACACACACACACACACACACACACACACACAGTGGAGCTCCAACTGGTCAATTTTTGGCCTTTAAATTCTTTTGCCTTATTTTGAAGATCTTTCTCACAGTATTAATCCTCTGGGTGTATCTCATCCATCTATTTTGTTTTGTTTTATTTCTTGGGATTCAGGTATTTAGGGACTAGAGAAAGTATTGAGTATTGAGATACACCAAGACAAATCATACATTAGATTTTAAAAATATCCTTAAATTAATTTGTATAATCTACTGTTCTGTGACAGTACAACAAGAAAAAGTTTTCCTTTTCCAAATCATAGATTAAGGGTTTTGAGAAAATCGCCTTGCCCTCCCTTCCAAACTACCTTGTTGACATTCATTCTTATGGCACTCAGGAAAAATAATTCAGTGATATACTTAAGGACTAAGTATCTTTTGCTACTCTTTATATACCAACTAGAAACCCACCTAGTTTGGCAATCACTTAATCTGAAAGAAAGGGAATGGAAAAGATAACCTATGTCAAAGACCAATATATAATATTAAATTAATGTACCGGTGACAATAACATTGTTTATTGCACACAAGTCCATTTATTCTCTTAGAAATGAACTCCTATTCCCCAGGGGAAAAATCACTGATGTTAACAACAGAAAAAGAAAACTCATTTATGAGATGTGTTCTAAGACCACACATTAATTGTAATTAAAAGTAAAAGACCTTTTTTCTCTACTTCAAAACAGATACTTAATTTTAATTTTATTTCTTTTTTTTTTGGAGGGGGAAGACAAGGCAATCACAGTTAAGTGACTTGCTTAGGGTCACAGAGCTAGTAAGTGTCCAGTGTCTGAGGCCATATTTGAACTCAGGTCCACCTGACTCCAAGACTGGTGCTCTATTCACTGTGCCACCTAAATGCCCCTAAAAGGTGCTTTAAGTGAAAACATCTGTAGACTTTATTATCTCGATGTTTGATTCTACGAGAACCTAAGGTATTAGAGAATCACTTGCCTTTCCATATGTTTTCTATATTTGAAAATATTCAGCAAATGAAGAATTTGAGTCCACACCCATAAATTCTGTACTTTTTCAGGGAATAATCCACAAGTTCTACTGCTCCTTTATTCTTCAGAGAACCTTAATTCTGGAGCAAATCTGAAACTACAGACATTTAGTGTCACTTCTTAAAGGTCATAGAATCAAATGACATTTGAATGATAGATTATTTTCCCATTTAAGATTTGTGCTCAAGTGACCCCTTGGATTCTTCTGAAGCTTTCCAACTGAGGTGCTTACTACCTTTGTGATATTGGCTGAGTCACTTCCCCTCAAGGGTCCTTTATGTAATGTAGTCAGGTTAGTCTAGATGAATGAATGAATGAACAACATGGTTATGAAAACTCTTACTGTTCACAAACCACTCTGAATACAAATATAAGAGTTGAGATAGTCCTTACCTTCTATGATCACACACATATATAGGATAAGTGGGCATCCAAGGGTCAGAAAAGAGTATCTTTCCTTTGAAAAGTTATTCCAATTGTGAGTGTAACTATAGTGACATAGATTGATATGCTTCTTTCAGTAGCAATGGCAGTTTTGACTTGTTTATAAGTAATAGAAAGATAATGGGAAAGGGGGTACACATACTTGTTTTACCAAAAGAACCAGGAATAAAATAAAGACAGTTTGGAGCCTAATGTAGTGCCAATGCAATATCCACAGCACCCACGATCATGATAAATATAACAACCATAACTATAAATATTCACATATGGTGCACCATTGCAAAATATAACAGGCTCTCCATATAGAATACAGAAGCAAAACATTTATTCAGACACTCAAACACCAAATCCCAATACCAAGAAACTGAATGTGTCATAGCAACATAGAAGTTAATGCACCACAATGCAGCAGAGAGCCACACCATCCTTTAGTTTTCCCACAAGCCAACACAAATCTGGCTGTTCCAGCAGGTGGCAAAAAACCAATTTTTACTCATTAGTATATCTATCTCCTTGCCTTAGCAACCTCTCTCTCCCACAGTGCCTCTGGCTCTGACTTCCAGTTTCCTGTGGGCTTTGCTCCATCCCTCAGCAAACTCTTCCCATCACAGGCTCCATGTGATTACATTCAGACTATTAGGGGGCAGAGATTATTTTCAAAGCAGGGAATGTCTTCAAATTCCCCTAGGCTTATTAAGGGGCAGGGAGGATCTTCAAATTCCCATTATCATTACACCTGCCCAGCCCAAGGTCTAGTGGACCATGTGAAGTACTCACCAAAGAGAAGGTGGAAGGGCAGGAACTGCAAGGTTGAAGTCCTTTAAGGTGATCTCTAAGGTACCTCACATTTCTAAATTTATTCTATGTGGCCTGATTTGGCATCAGAGGATCTGGATTGAAACTCCAGTTCTTGCTAAACATCCCTCTTTGACCTTGACTAAGTCCCTCAAACAGTTCTTGCTAAAAATCCCTCTGTGACCTTGACTAAATCCCTCAAACCTTTTTGGAACCCAGTTATTGCCTCTATAAAATAAAGGGGTTTGAGTCAAATGGTCTCTAAGGTACCTTCCAGCTCTGAGGCTCCTTCTGGTTCTTATTCTATGATCTTTTGACTTCTGATTCTATGACTTCCACTGAAGGGATCTATCCCTTTGGTATGGGTGGCTGTGTATGCAAAATGCCTCTGGGTACAATTTTTGTTCAATCTTTATCCTACTCCTAATTAATGGCAGATGGATGAAATTTTAGAATATTTTTCTTTTAACTTAGTTTAGGTATCTGTTAGATCAAATGATCACGGAAAGGAGATGGGAGGGAATGACCCGAGATTACCTGTTTTAATAAGGAGAAAGGGAGTTCAAATGAGGGTTTTAGGAGAAAGGAGAGAGATAGAAAGAAGCTTTAGAATGTGGCAGACTCCAAAGATAACTTTTCTAACCCTATTTAATGATCTTTTAGACAGAGGCTACAGAGATTTGGACTAGAAAATTTGTGACTATTAAATAATTAGAATATATCTAATGCATCTTCCAATTCTAAAATTCTGTCATCCATGGTAATATTTGATGTGACTCTAATTACACTGGATAATACCAGATACACTGCCCCTAATTATAATGCAGTAGTTCTGAGTTTAAAGTGAGCCCTCTTTTCTCTCCCAAAAGGATCTTTTCAGACATTAAGTATGGAAAGATGCAAAGAATCTGTAGTTTCATCAGGGTAGGATGATTTCCTCTATAGAAATTACCTCCAACAAAATCTCAACTTGCCTATGACTTTAGAAGATAAGCCTAAGCTTTTAAGTAATTTGCTGAAATACATAGAAGTTAAGTGAAGTCATACACTTGTTATGTGTATGATGTATTAGAGGCAGAACCAAGTCTTCCTGACCCCAAGTTTATCAGTCTTGACTGCTATGCTGTCTCTGTGCATGCTGGTTAACTGAGTCAGAAGACTCTGGCTATGGAAGAATATTAAACAAGCATCTGAGAAGATCCAGTAGGACTCCTTTAAAAATAACCTGCTTCTATCAGATGATAAAGAGCCAGCTGGTTGGTTCAATGGATAAAATGCTGGTCCAAGAGTCAGGAAGATCTCAGTTCAAATCCAGCCTCAGACACTTAACTGTGTCACTCTGGGCAAGTCACTTAACCTGCTTACTTTAATCCATTGGAGAGAGAAGAAAATGGCCAACCACCCCAATATCTTTGACAAGAAAATCCCTTGGATGGTACTGGTGTGGAATGGTCAGGAAGAGTGAGACATGACTGAACAACAACATCAGATTGTAATCTCCTTGAGGCCAGGGACTCTCTTTTGCCCTTTTGGGGGGGGGGCAGACGGTATTTTTAGCTCAGTACAATATCTAGAACTTATTAAGAGTTTAACAAATGTTTATTAAACTAAATTGTATAGGCAGGTTCCTAGAGATTCCCAAGTGTTTTTTCTGAACATAGTTGCAGATTTATCCCTTACAATGGTAACATCCTACCAGGATAGAACTGTCATCATTATGCTGGGAAACATTTGACTTTAAGGTTGTCACAGTGATCATGACAGCAGCTTCATTAATGTTTAGGAAACTGAGTGGCAAAAGAGGAAGTTAGAGAAAAATAGTTTCCACAATTTGAGGATATTTAAGTAGTAGTAAGCCATTCAAGAAGAAACTCTTCTTTTACAAGTAGATATACAAGACCAGAAAAGAGATAAAATTTCACACTCAGAAATGTAGATATAATGTAATGTATATCCAGATATTAATTGAAGCCACATGAACTGGTGAGTTACCCCAAGGGATCAAGGCCTGATGAAGAAGAACCAAGGCCCAAGCTCTAAAATGCAATTAATAAGCAATGGAAAGAGATACTGGCAAAGGAAATACAGGAGAAGGAATTAGTTTCTGGGAAACTTCCAGTACTGTTTGGTTCTTGAATCCCTTGATCAGCTTTTGAATAATAATAGTAACAAGTTACTAATTGCTAATCCAGATTCAAATATCCATCTCTGGCAAAATCCATGTTTTAACAAATGTTAAAATCCCAGAAAAAAACAGTGGGTGTTAGGTTTGTTGTTGATTTTTAGCTTGTTGGAAGCAGATGCTAACTTGACCTGCCTTTCACAGTTAATACCAATAATACACAACTGGAGAGTAAGAGAGAGAAAACAATGGACAGTGTTTCTTTTTATGTATGTTAATTAAGGAAGGTATCTGTTGTTCTGCTGGCTGGCTGGAATAGCAACTTTATGCACTTTTGCAGCCTGGGTGGCTGCCAGTGAGAAAGGGGAAGTCAGTAGACAAAGTTAAGAAAAGAAACTTTTCCAAACCATCACTTATCCTAAGAGATGCCCTCTCTGCAGCTCACATCTACTCCCAGTTTTGAAATTCCTGTCTTCGCTTTCCTCTTCAGTAATTGTCTCCAGTGACAAGGCCCATGCTATCGAGCTTTCCTTTCCCTTACGGTACAATCGTATGCCACAGACCCTCTGAAACAGTTCTTTTCTTCTAAACTCAATTGTGGAGCTCTTATAAAGATCTGGGTGAATATTTTTAAGTTCCATGCAATGAGTTCCTCACCTAAAAAGAAGTTTTTCCTTCCTCTTTCTTGTGACTGAAAGATTGACAGTTTCCAGTGGTCATGGTGACCAGAAGGGCAATTTGGGGTTGTGGAGAACAGCTCTGCATTGGAAATCCAAAGACCTGGTTCCAAACCCTAGTACTGGCAGTCTGTTACAGATAAGTAAATACAAATGCATACATAACATGGATACAAAAGAATTTAATTTGGGGCAGAGCTTGAGGAGTGCTATCCACTGCAGGGATCTTAAAAGTCCTTGAATAGGAGGTAACAGCTGAACAGAGTATTGAAAGAAGAGAGGGATTCCGAGGCTGAGATGAGAAAAGAGAATATTCTGAGCAGAGGAAATGCAAAAGGAAAAAAAAAACCCATAGAGATAGGAGACCAAATATCTCAAATGTGAGGTGGGGGTGGAGAGCAAGTTGATAAGTTTGACTGAAACGCATAGTGGGTAGGAATGAATAAGTCTGGAAAAGGAGGTTGAAGCCAGATTGTTTTAGTCTCCAAATGCCAAACAATTGTTGTTGTTCAGTCTTTTAGTTATGTCTAACTCTTTGACCCTGTGGACCAGGCCCTTCTGTCCTCCACTATCTCCTGAAATGCTCTCTATGGGGTGTTCTTGGCAACAGTACTAGAGTGGTTTGCCATTTCCTTCCCCATTGGATCATCTTTTGTCAGAGCTCTCCATTATAACCTGTCCATCTTGGATAAGCTTGTGTGGCATAGCTCATAGTTCACTGAACTACACAAACCCCTGTGCCATAACGTGGCAGTGATCCAGAAGGTGATGAAATGCCAGGCAGAGGAGTCTGTATTTTATTCCAGAGGAAATAGGGACACGCAATCACCATTTTTAGTAAAGAAGTGACATGATCAAATGTGATTATTTTGGCCTCAGTTCCTTAACCACCAGAATATGAGACTTGGATTAGATAATCTAAAGTCTCTTCCAGCTCAAATCCTCTATTACAGAATAGACATGCTAAAGTGTGGGATAGATTAGATGACCATTGAGGGACCTTCCAATGCTCAGATTTTATGATCTTCAAAGTCTTTTACTATGCTTTATTGCCCTAATTATAAATGTCAAGTGGGCATTAAAACCCTCATACCTCTGTTCCACTTCATCGTCATCTGTCTGTCCTTGGAAGAAACCCAGAGATGAGAGGTCTTCACAGATGGCTAGGGAATCCCAGGAAACACCATCGAGGAAGTTATAATTATGCATTTCAACTATCCAGGAAGAACATGTTCCAGGGAAATGTTGTTATAAAAGAAAGATATTTTAGGGGGGTAGTTACATTCAGGGTGCTCAGTTACATGTACCTCTTTTCTGTTCTTCCTCTTCTAATCCACTGCCCCATTCTCCATTCTAGGTGACCTTCTAATTCCTTTGCTTTCCACTCTCTCTTCTTGACAGAGGAAGCTAAAATGTGAGAAACCCGTTGGAAACTCAGGAAATAAGGATTTGGGGCTAGTGGAGTTAAGATGCCCTTGAGCAGCACTGATGGGATCTGGGATTTGGCCAAGGACTTTCTGCCTACAATTTTCAAGGAGAATGACAGTAAAAATTGAGGGGTAGAAGACATGGGGACAGCACTCCTGATCACCAGGTCTCACCTACCTATTTGGGCACTTTACAACCCTAACACTTCAGGAGTTTTTTTTTTCTTTTTTTTTTAAGCAATCAGGGTTAAGTAACTTGCTCAAGGTTACACGGCCAGTTATTTCTGGGTGTGGTGCTGAGTATCTGAGCCCGGATTTGATCTCAAGTCATCCCGACTCTGGGGCCGGTGCTCTTACTCGCTCAGCCACCTGGCTGCCCCTAAGTATTGCGGTTAAGTAACTTGCTCAAGGTTACATGGCCAGGTGTTTCTGGGTGGGTGCTAAGTGTCTGAGCCCGGTATTTGATCTCCAAGTCATCCCAACACTGGAGCCAGTGCTCTTACTCACTGTGCTACCTGGCCGCCCCAGGAGTTTTTTTGTAACAGGAGTTTGATGGGCTTATTGTCACATTACTATGCTCTTGGTCATCTGCTGGCTCAGAACAGAGTCAGGGCTGCCCATGAAGCAAAAATATTGCTAGAGTAACAGATTCTGGAGTATCTGCTGGTCATTCCTCCTGAGAAAATATGAAGAGGTCCTTGCCCCAAGAGAAGCTAGGTCTTTAGAAATTGGTGACTGCCATCCTGGCGGTGAGGTCCATGAGTCTGAGACTCCAAGTGAAGTTGTTAAGTATCTACAGCTAATCATAGAAGAGTGCTTCTTAACACACCTAAGAGGAATCCCAGCAGCAAAGGGTTGCTAGGAAATTGCAATACACTCTCACTTGGAGTTTGTTTATGAAGCTAAAATAATCTCTAACTTGAGAAAAGGGAAGATTGATGGGACTTGGATAAATCAAAAGCTGAAAGTAGAGGAAGAAAGAGAGAAGCATCGTTCTAGACTGAGAAAACATCTGTAAGGAGTGATATTTGTGAAGACAGAGTTCTAAGGGAGAGTATTGAGAAAACTCACAGCTAAAATTTCTGAGTCTAGAGTTTTCCTACTGAGTGGGAGTACAGTGGGCAAACTCCACAGAAAAGAGGCGGAGAAAACACCCTTTTCAGTGGATATATATATATATATATATATATATATATATATATATAATTATTTAGTATATTATTTTCTCTGAATTATATTTTAAAATAAAATATGATTCTTTTTTTTTTAATTTTGAGTTCCACTATGCACAAAAGGCTATAAAATCATGTATGCACTTTAACCCAGCAATACTACCACTAAGTCTGTATCCCAAAGAGATTGTTTTTTTAAGGGAGAAGAACCTATTTGTATAAGGGTATTTATTGAGTAGCTCTTTTATTGGTGTCCTTCTATGCTCATCACTCCTTCTAAATATCCTACTAGTGACAAAGCCCTTGAGATTCCTGCCATGTAGGAATGTAAACAGCTTAATGTTATGAATATTACAATCATGAGAATTATTATAATTATCATTTATTATTAAGTATAACAATAATTATAATAGCGATTAATAACGTTAATGTTATTAGATGACTTATGATTTCACTTTCTTGTTTACCTTTTTATGATTCTGTTGAATCTTGTATTTGAAAGTAAAATTTTCTGTTCTGCTCTGGTCTTTTCATCAGGAATGCTTGAAAGTCCTCTTTTTCATTATTTCCTTAAAAAATTATACTCAGATTTTGTGGATAGGTGTTTCTTGCTTGTAATCTCAGTATTTTTGCCCTCTAGAATATCACATCCCAAGCCCTCAAATGGTTTTAATGTAGACATATCTATATCTTGTGTTATCCTGATTGTGGTTTCATGATATTGGAATAGTATTTTTCTGTCTGGTTGCAATATTTTCTCCTTAGCTTTGCACCTCTCCAATTTAGATATTGTATTCTTAGGAGTTTTCATCTTGGTATCTCTTTCACGAGGTGGTCAGTGGATTCTTTCAATTTCAATTTCATCCTCTGTTTCTAGAATATTGGCACAGTTTTCCGGAATAATTTCTTGAAAGATGATGTCTAGTCTTCTTTTTTATCATGGCTCTCTGGTAGTCCAACAATTCAAAAAATGTTTTTTTTCTTTGATCTATTTTTTTAGGTCAGTTTTTTTTTTCCCAATGAGATATTTCAATTCTATATTTTCATTTTTTTAAATTTTGTTTTATTGTTTCTTAATCTCTTATGGAGTCATTTACTTCATTGTATGCTTTCATTATGGAGTCATTAGCTTCCACTTGACCAATTCTAATTTTTTTTAAAGTACTAATTTCTTGACTGAGCTTTTTTTTTTTTTAAATCTCCCTTTCCATGTGGTCCATTCTACTTTTTAGGGACTTCTTTAGTTATTTTTGTGCCCTTTTTCCCAGGTGGCCAATTCTTCTCTTTAAGGAATTCTTCCCTTTAGTGGATTTTTGTTCCCCTTTTACTATTCAGAAGATTTTTTTTTTAAGGCGTTATGTTCTTCAGTATTATTTTGTGCATTGCTTGCCAAGCGGTTGATGCTTTTTTTTCATGCCTCATTCTCATTTCCCCCCCTTTCCACTTGTAACTCTCTTATTTGCTTTTTAAAATCCTTTTTGCTGTCTTTCATGAATTATTATTATTATTATTATTATTTTGGCCTGGGACCAGTTCATGTTTTCCTTTGGGTCTTTGAAGGTAGGAATTTTGACTCTATTGTCGTCTTCTGAGTTTGTGCTTTGATCTTATCTGTCTCCACAGTAACTTCCATGATAATTTTTTTCTTTCTTTGCTGATTCTTTTCAATCCTATTTCTTAACTTTTCATTTGACATTGAAGTTGAACTCTACAGCTGGGATGGAAGGGGCACTGTTCGAAGCCTCAGGCTTTTTACACAGCTATTTTCAGTCAATTCTGCAGACATGTAATTTTTCAGTTCTTATGACCTAAAGAGAAATATGTTTGCTAGTCTCTTGACATGGACTCTAGACTGTGAGTGAGCACGGGTACTCTTTTCCTCCCTAAAATTCTGACCAGGGTCCCTGCTCCCCTGTGACCACATGTTGTCATGTACCACTGCTTCTCCTTTTGCTGGGTCTACAATCCAGGACTGTGACCTAGATTCACCAATGGACAGTGCAACAGAGTCCTGCACATAGTGCCAGTAAATGGATCCCTATAATTTCCTTCTCACTAGCTGCTTGGCCCCTTTGCCATCTGTGAGCTAAGAGCCCAGTGAGATAGATCTTTCAATACTGACCTTCTAGATTGTGTTGTACTGGAAAATTGTTTCACTTCATTCTTTTCTGCATTTTACTACTCCAGAATTGATTTTAAATATTTTTTGGAGAAGAATTTGGGATAAGTCAGGTGAGTCCTTATGTTTTATTTTGTTTTTTTTCCCCACCATCTTGTCTCCACTTTGAGAGGGGAAACTTAAAAATCACTGATTACTGACAAGAATCTCCACACATATACACACCCCTAGGGGATAAAATGAGCCATTAGGCATTATCTTTACTCCAGATTCCCTCTCTGTTTTACTTTTTTTTAACTTTCTCAGAAGAGAGATCCTATAAATATGATGAATGAGGCAAAAACTTCAAATAGACTTCATATCTTATGCAACATCAGAGATTAATATGTAATAAATGTAGAAAACCCCTTTAGTCAGTGTTAAGCCATTATTCAGGATTAGAGAATTCACACTGAAGAAAATGTTATGTATACAATGAATGTCTGAATGTTTTCTGTCATTTTTTTAGCCTTAAAACTGATCAGGGAATTGATCTCAATGTTAGTAGCACTGTACTGACATAGTGAATATGGGAAAACCTTTTGTTTCTATTGCTAGCATTATCCAGAATCAAATAATTTGCACTGAAGAGATTTAAAAAAATTTACTTGAGGTAGGGGTCACATTTCTTCAAAAAATATACCTTATTTGACATCATTTGTAACCACCATTCTCAAATGAGAAGACCTCAGACTGAGGGTACACTAGCTCCTGCCTTAAGTTTCCCATCATCTTCTAGGTATGACATCTTCCCTGAGGAAAGACTTCTAGGGACTAGGTCAGGCTTCTTCCATTTCCACCAAAGCAATCACTTCCATCTATTCCATCTAGGTATCTGCTACTTTTTTTTAAGCAGTCAGGGTTAAGTAACTTGCGCAAGGTTACACAGCCAGTTATTTTGTGCGGTTGTTAAGTATCTGAGGCTAGAACCAATCCTAGGTCTCTTGACTCTGGGGCCCACTGTGCCACCTGGCTGCCCCTATCTGCTATTTTCTTCTGCAGGTACAATGTCCCACCTGAGATGCGGAGAAACTTCTATGCAAAGAAGGGCAACCCTCCCTTTGACTTCAGGCTCCAATCACCTGTTATGTTTGTCTTTTGAGGGTAGAAGAGTGATGATCTCCACTGAACAATAAACATTCTTGAGACTGGTCATACCTGTCATGTGCTAGTGACTCTGAATTCCTATATATTATCATCCACACCTCTACAACCTTCACCCTCTATACTCTGATTCCTCATTTCTATTCCCCTCAATCCTCCCACTGCAGAGTTTAATCCTAACTCTATTCAGCCCTTCTACTTTGCCCATTGGAGCGTTTGTTCTATAAACAAGAAACTTCCTTTCATCTTAAATCTTTTCCTTCCCCACTCCTTCCTTCTATTAGGTCTTCTTGAAATCTGACTTCCCTTTAATGATGTAGCTTCCCTGGCTACTGCTTCCAGAACTGGCTTCACTTTCACTCACTCTCCCTGGTTCATTGTTCAAGTTAGGGGAGTCAGAATATTCTTTGTTCCTATTGCCACTTTGAGATTCTCTGCCTTTCTCCATCTCTCAGTAACCAATCTTTCTATGACACTCATCCTATTCATATCTACTACTCAATCAAAATCTTGGTGGCAATTGTCTAAAGACCTTGAAATCAGTCCCCTTCCTCAATGAGTCTGAAACCTAACTTATAATGTTTCCTTTCCTCCCCAACTCCTGCCCTTAAACTAGGGGACTCCAACGCACATATTAACTCTCCCTCAAACACCTTAATTATACAATTCTTCCATTTCCTCACTTCATATGAACTACTCCTCCATCCTACCTTAGCCACACAAGAGCATCATTATACTATTTATCTTGCTATCACTCATAAATGTGTCGTCTCTATCTTCAAGAATTCTGAAATTCCTTTCTCTTACCATAATCTATTGGCTTTTAACCTTTCCTTCTGCCTTCTTTTACATAACCCTGCTGTTCTTCCACATTGGTACTTCCAGCCCTTTCAACCTTCCTTTAACTTCCAGTCTATCTCCCCCACACTAGACATTCTCTCCTCTTCTCTCCATCTTGTCTGCTTGGTGAAGCAATTCAATTCTACAACTGTCCTTTTCTCCTGAAACTCTAGCCTCCTTGTCATGTCACTACATATGACAGCAAAACCTCAGCCTTGGATTATTACATCATTTGTTACCTTCACTCCTACATACTCACTATTAAATGAAGGTAGAGAAAATTATGCAATTGTTCTGACTGAATTAATACACTACAAATTTATGTTACACAACCTGAGCTATGTCCTTGCTGCTGCTAAACAATGCTATGATGTCTTCCTTGTCAACTCACTATCCCACTCTCCATAGAGACTCTTCCAAACTTTTTTTTTAATCCCTTCTCAAACTTCTCCTGGATCATCCTCTTCCCATACTCTCAGCTGGGAACTTGCCTCATATTTAAAAAAAATGTGGCCATTCACCATGATTCCCTCTTCTCTCCTCTTTCTCATTCTCTATTACTCAAGTGCCTTCTGTCATGCTTTCCTCCTTTGCCGCCATTTCACATGATGAAGTGGCCTTACTCCTTATTAAAGCTAACCTCTCTACTTGTTTAAGCAATCCTATTCCATCTTGTGTCCTCCAGAAGATTGTGGTCATTATTATCCTCATATTTTCATTTATTTTAAATCTTTCCTTCTCTACTTGATCATTAAAAACATCCCTATGTCTCCATATCCAAAGAACCAAACAATACAAAAACAAAAGTTCCTCCCTTGACACTTTCATCCCCACTAAATATTGTTCTATGTCTTTTCTGTACTTTGTAGCTAAATTACTCAAAAAAACTTCATTAGAGGGCTCCACTGTTCTCCTCTCCCTCTCTTCTTTACCTGTTATAATCTGGCTTCGAACCTTGTTTCACTGAAATTGCTCTCTCCAAAGTTGCTTTACTCTCTTAGTGGCAAAATCCAATAGGTTTTTCTCACTCTTCATTCTCCTCAACATCTCTGCTGTCTTTAGCATGGTTGAACACTCTCTCTTCCTTGATACTCTCTTCTCTCTCTGATTTAGGGACATCATTCTCCTCTGATTCTCTTTCTATCTATCTGCTGTTCCTTTACTGACTCTTTTTCTGGAGCCTCCTCCAGATTATGCCCTCCAAACATAGGTGTCCCTCAGGTGTCTTTCTAGGCCCTCTTCTTGTCCCTCTATACCATTTCATTTGGTGATCTCATCAGCTTCCATGGATTTAACTACCATCTCTTTGCTGATGGTTCTCAAATGTGCCTTTCTTGCCCCAGAATATCTTGCTTTATAAGTTCCTAATTTTCATGTTAATATAACTAACATGATTAAATATTTTGAGTAAGGACACTATATTGTGCTTTTCTTTAAAAAATAAGCAAATGAAAAACATTTTATTATGCAGAGTAATCGATTATAATGAAGCAAAAAATGATGTTTTTGTAATTTGAAGAAAGCAAGCAGCCAGCGGGTAAAAAGAAGTGACGTGAGAAGGAATATATGTTTCATTATCTATTGTCTCAGAACATTATTGACTTTTCAGCTCCTTGGAGTTTGGTTTCTTGTTAATGATTTCTTCGTTCACATCATTTACATTTTACTTTCTGTTCCAATGATTATACTTTGCATCAGTTTATATAGATCTTCCCATGTTTCTCTGTATTTCTCATATTAATAACTTCTTAATATAAAATCATAACAGTCATATACCACAAGGTTGTTTTTTAAGCCATTCCCCAGTTGTGAGGTAGAAAACTTTCCCTTTAAAATATTTCCACAGCTAACAGAAATTGCACTTTTATGCTTTCTGTTATTTACTTTTGTCATTCAGGATTGCCCTTTGTCCACTCCCCTCTCTAACAACCTCGTAAACAAAAGGGAATAGGGAGAGTTCTGGTCCCTCAGCAAAGACAGACATCATAAATGAGGCAAGACTGAACTCCATAGACTTTGAAATTAGCCCCAAGGTAAGAAGCACATACAGCAGGAATCATTCTAGTATGAGAAAATGTTATCACAGAGAAAATGTATGTATAATAGCAGTAATGCCATTGACTGATACAGCACTTTATTTCCCAAATGCCTTTATGTCTATCATCCCATTTAATCCACAACAGGTGTGTGTGGAATGGAGCCACAAATCATTCCATTTTACACATTAGGAAAATGAGCACAGAGAGATTAAGTGACTCGTTTAAAGTCACACAGAGAGTATATGGCATACAAGGGTTTAAAACCCACCATTCCTGAAGAAAAATGGGTGGGAGAAATGAGGAAGAGCCTTGATATGAATTTTAATTCTGTGAAGAAAGGAGCAACTGAATTTATTAGGGAAAATGTTACTAATTCTTTCAAAATGCAGGTATTAAAGACATAAACATCTATTAAATGCCATACAGTTAATTATTAGAAAAAATATTTTGAGGTGAGAAGCTAATTATTGATTTGGGGTATAAAAAGGCAACATAATCTAATACTTAGAAACATTTATAAAATTACATCAAGCTTAATAATCAGCAAACTATCACAAAGTCCCTCCCAAACCAACAAGTATTTTGTAGCTATTCATAATGAATTACCACATTCTCAGTGAGATAGAGAAAGAGAGACAGAGACAGAAACAGAGAGACAGACAGAGAGAGACAGAGACAGAGGAGAGAGACAGAGACAGAGAGAGACAGAGGGAGATTAATGTAGTACTATGTTTTCAAAAAAGAACAAAAACCTCTATGTCATTTTTGGTGGCAAACTGTAAAAGATTAAACTCAGGCATTCAGTAACCTTTGGAGTTAGTTTTCCATCAAACAGATAATGGATTAACTGAGATGAAAATTGTAGGGGTGATGCAAGATTCTAATTCCCTAATCATTTGTTAACTGTGAAAAACCTTTTATAAAAAAAGCCAATTTAAAACAAAAAAATGTTCATTATTATTATTATTTCTAACAATGATATTTTTCTTACTTTAATTAGATCATTATTATTGTTATTTTTATTATTATTTGTACCACAACAGTTTCTCCTTATATGGCATCCTTTTGCCTTCCCATGGGACCCTTTCTTTTTACAAAGGAAAAACTCATCAAGATTTATTAATGAAATGGTTCCATTTAACAGTGAATGTACCTGTAATTCCAGCCTCTCTACTGGAAGGAGAAAAAATGTGTTTTCTGAGATTATTTGATGATTCAAATGTAGGTCAGAGTTCAGCAATGAAATAACATTTAACAACATGATAATTATAAGATAATGACAAGCATAAATCTTTCAGGAGATATACTCTTACTCTCTTATGTTAAAGATTTTATAGAAGGTGCCCTCAAATTCTAAGTGCAATTTTAACTTTGATAGTTGGGGCATTCTCTATATGTCTTATAGGTACTTTAACTGTATATAAATTGCTAGTCAATAAATGGTCAATCAGTAGTCAATCAACATTTATTAAGCACCTACCATGTACCAAGCACTGGAGTAAGCAAAAGGGACAATAATAATAATAAAAAGACAGTCCCTGTCCTCAAGAAGCTTACAATCTAATGGTGAAATACAATACACCAAAGGAAACTGAGAAGGGGGTATAGGGTGCCAGAGGGTACACTGCAGCTAGAACTATATAGATTTGAAACCAAGTAGAAGAACTTATAGTAGAAGAACAATAGGGTAAATTACAATGTTGAAAAATTAATAATATATTTTAATAGATCATTAATACCATAATTTGTTTTAAATATTATGGATTTTTATTAAAATGTATATTTTAATAATCTCTTTTTAATGTAACTATCACTTGCCATTTATCAGCTCTATCATAGAGTCCTCTTTTTTTTTTACTTTTTTGTGGTCCCTGTAGGGGATTAGTTAATTATCTTTTCTTTTTATTTTTTTTTCAGTTTGCTTATTTTTAGTTTTCAACATTCACTTCCATAAATTTTAAAGTTTCTTCTCCTCCCTCTTCGCTCCCTCCACAAGACAGCATGCAAACTGATATGGGCTATACACATACATTTCTGTTAAACTCCTCTTCACATTAGTCATGTTGTATAGAAGAATGGTAATGAATGGGAGAAACCATGAGAAAGAAAAAAATAAAATGAAAAAGAAAATACTCTGCTTCACTCTGCATTTTGACTCCATAGTCCTTTCTCTGGATTTGGATAGCATTTTCTATCATGAGTCCTTTGAAATTATTTTAGGTCCTTGCATTGCTGATAAATCTATCAAAATCAGTCATTGCAAACTGTTGCTGTGTCTATGAGCAATATTCGCCTGGTTCTTCTCACTTCACTCAGCATCACCTCATATAAATCTTTCCAGGGTTTTCTGAAGTCTGCTAGTTCATCATTTCTTAAAGCATAATAGTTAGAATCTTTTTTTAATATAGTCAAGAAGCATTTATTAATCATTTTCACGCTGGGGACTATACTAAATGCCCGGAATATGATAAAGGTAAAAACACACTCCTTGGGGAGGCTAGGTGGCACAGTGAATAGAGCACCCACTCTGGAGTCAGGAGGACCCGAGTTCAAATCTAGTCTCAGACACTTAACAGTTACTATCCATGTGACCTTGGGCAGGTCACTTAACCCCAATTGCCCAGCCTTTCCCCCTCCAAAAAAAAAAAAAGCAAAATCCCCAAAGAAAACAAAACACACTCCTTGTTGTCAAATACCTTATATTCTAATGGAGAACACAATATGTCAATAATTATGTATATACAAGATGTGTACCACACAAATGGAAGGCTGGAGATTGGGGAAAAGACTAGAAAAGACCACCTGCAGAAGAAGCAACTTAATTTGAGTATTGAAGGAAGCAAGGGGTGAGAAGACAGGAAGAAGAGGATTGAAGGCAGGTTAAGCAGTCAGGGCCATAGCAAAGGAAGAGCTGTTCTGCACGAGGCTTACCAAATAGGCCAACGTATCTTAACTAACATATATGGAAGGGGATAAATCGAAAGAAGACTGCAAAAATAGAAAGAGACCAGCTTGCAAAGACCTTTTACAGGATGTCATATTTGATTTTGAAAGTAATAGGGAACCACTGAACTTTGTAAAGCAAAGGGGTGAATCGGTTAGGTTGATAAAAACAAACTATTATAGTAACTCCATCTGATAGTGCACAAAAGAAAAAAAATCAATGCAGTGTAGCCTACTTGCTCTATACAGAGAGCTCATCATCATCAGTACTTGGAAGTCAAACCCGACCCTTGTATTTAGTTTAAATTCTATTTCTTTTAATATTGTTTTCATTTACATTATTATAGACATCATATACTATATACACTTTTCTAATCTCTTTCGCCTTTAGATCTATTCATGAAAGTTCTATGAATTCCTCAAAAATAATGTTTATTATTTTATTTTAGCATTCCATTGTATTCATAGGCCTTATTAAGTCGAACCATTACCCTTGCAATGAGTACATTTTTTTCCCCAATTTTATGCTACTAAAAAAAATTACCACTATAAATATTTTAGTTTCTATAGGATTTTTCTCCCTATCTATGACCTCCTTCAGGAAAATGGTGGATCAAAAATATCAAAAGTTTAGCAGTTTTTCTTCCAGATTCCAAATTGTTTTTCAGAATTTGTGAATCAATCCATAATTCCAACAACATATTCGTATTTCTTTCTTCCCACAGCCCCTCTAATTTTGATTATTTCTGGTTTCTGTTGGCTTTGTCAAATTCTTTTAATTGCGTCTTCTCTTAGTATTAGGAGTATTTTATATTTAGTTTTTGATTGTTTGCATTTCTTCTTTCAAAAAAAAATGTTTGTGGCACTCCTTGCATTATGGTGCTGTGTGTTGTCCTGAATTGTAATTACCTTGCCTTAATGAAAGACCTTTGTAGAAAAGGTGTTGCGGTTTAAACCCAGGAGGCCAAAAACTGTTGTGGTGGGGCTCTGCCCAGCCAAAAACTGTTGCGGTTTCATGATGTGTTGTGGTGGAACAGTCTCAAAGAATTCAGAGTCAGAGTACCTCTAATCCAAATATAGGCATTTATTGAGATTAATGCCTCTCAGGAAGCGGGCTAAATTCCAAGAGAAACAAGCAACTTCAGAGAAAGCAAAATGGATTTTTATAGGGTAAAGGTTCAATTACATAACAGAAATCATGAATATTAAAAAGGCAGGAGGGGTTTGGTAATGGAGGAGGAATCCTATCTGTGGCTCAGTGATCAAACATTCTGATCATGCTGCTTTGCAATTGGCTAGCTATTGTGATCCTGTCTGGTCAAGATAAATAGTTAGGTATTGTGGTCCTTTCTTGGCTTAGATGGATGATGTGATTGTGATTGAGGACAAGAACATACCTGTTTCTGTGAGAATGAATCTGGGGGAGGTGACTAGGTAGGGGCAGTAGCTAGGTTCCCATCCCATGGACAAAGCTGCTGTTTCTGTGGGAACTAAGAGTTCAGGGACACAGCTGTTGTTCCAGTGAGCAGTGAGGCATATATGAAAAAGTTAAGGCATTGTTGGGGGGGCAGGGGCGGGAAGGAAGGTAGGTATAGTGGGTCTGCTGTTCAGTGGGGTCAGGCCTATAATAAAATTAGAATGTTGGGGCTGGGGGCAGCTTTATTAGGATTCTATCAAAAGAAATTCTTATTCTGCTGCTTTGATTTAATAATTTTCTCTTGAGGGGAGAGTTCTTGGTTTTGTGTATTTGTGTTAATACCCATGGATATTAATCTTAGGTAAGAGGATTTTGTCAAAGATTTTGATGTTAAGTTATTTTCTCCTTCAATATTATTCCCCTCCCCCAGAATAAGAAATTTCCCTTTTTATTCTAGTTTTGTTAATTTTGTTTTGCAAAAGGTTTTCAATTTTATATAATCTTATTTTTGCCTATTTCATAGTTTGTGATTTCCTCAGTCCCTTGTTATATTCTAAAGTTTTCTACTTAGCACAGCTTTAACTTGCATAAATAATTTACCTATTAGTTCATGCATTGCCTTGGTCTTTATTAATTTATTCATTCAGCATAGAAGGATTAATAAGATACCCATTAGTTTGCTAGGAGATAGTTGTACCGTGTGTTGGCATCTAGTGATTGGTATAATTTCACAGAATGCTCAGGTTCCCAAATCCTTTTATTTTTCTCTAATATTCTTTAAAAAATAATGTTTATATTTTTTTCACTTAGCAAAAATCCATCTTCGCTCACTCCCACGCACTCCTACTTAAAAAAAGAAAGAAAAACAAAATACTTCTAACAAGTATGCATAGTCAAGCAAATCCAGTTCCCACAATGACCAAGTCTAGAGCTGTATTCATTTCGATCTGCATTCTGTTACCTCTGTTAGGGGGTAGGTATAACGTTTCTCCTTGACTCATCTAGAATCCTTGTTGGTCTTTACACTGATGAAAGTTCTTAAACCTTTCAAAGTTGTTTGTCTTTACAATCTTGTTGTTATGGAATAAATTATTCCCCTGATTTGAGTCACTGGCCATGGCAACATTCCTTGGTGTGGCACCAGATTAAAATGTAATTGGGAATTATTGGACAAAATAAATAAAAATAAAATAGAACACAGATAATAGATGTTTAGTCAACATGCAGCCTACTGGGATCTTCCATATGGTTTAATGGCCCCCATTTCTATTGGTATTGTCACCACTGGTCTACATCATTTCATACAAGTTTTCACAGTTTCCTTGGAAAGTGACACATTTATCATTTCTTGCAGTACAATAGTATTCAATTAGTATTCCATTACAATCATATATCACAATTTGGTCAGCCATTCCCCAATTGACAGGTACCCCTTTAGTTACTAGTTCCATTATAAAAAGGGATACTGCATAAATTTTTGTACATAAGGTTCCTTTTCCTCTTGAAAAAAACTTATTTAGATTATAGACCTAGTGCTAGTATCATTTGATCAAAGGGTATGTACACGTTAGCAGCTTTGGGAGCATAATTCTGAATTGCTTTTGAGAATGTCTATAGCAACTCTCAGTTTCAACAACAATAGATCGATGTGTCTGTATTCCAATACATTTATCATTTTCCTTTTTTTGGTAACCTTATGTATGTGAAGTAAAATTCAGAGTTGCTCTAATTTGTATTTCTCTAACCACTTGTGTTTTAGGGCATTTTTTCACATTGCTATTGATTGCTTGAATTTCTTCCCCTGAAAACTGTCTGCTCATATTCTTTAACCATTGATCAATTAGAAAAAAGCTCTTAGTCTTAAAAATTTTGTACAACTTTAGAAATGAGATATCTATCAGAGAATTTGTTGAAAATATATATACGTGTGTTTGTGCACACACACACATTTGCTTGTACCTGGTTCCATTCTGATTTTAGCTGCATCAGTTTTGTTTGTGATCCTCTCTAATGTTTGTTTGCTCATGAACTCTTCCCCATCCATAGATCTGAAATGTATGTTCTTCCTTGTTTTTCTAATTTGCTTATGATATCATTCATTCTTTCTAACTTTCCTTGCTGATATCATTACTGAGGAACCCCTCATTCACAAAAGATACATAAACCAGATTTTCTCATGATTTTTCATTGAATCTTTTCTAAATTGTCATGGTTACCATTGTGCATACCTTTGTTTTCATTTGCACTTATTTCTTCAGGTGTTGTTTTGGCATTTTAGAAAGATTTTATAGTAATTTCTTTGAGAAAGCAATCTAGGAATATGCTATTTAAATAAGATGGGGAAAAGTGAAGTGGACTCTCTCCCCATTACTTTTAATTTGAAACTGAAGATAGCACTCATTGCTTACATTTTCAAAGGGCACACATTTTTTTAAAATTAAGGACTTTAAGCTCAGGTTGAACTTACAGAACATTTTCCTAATTGAGGAAAAAAGCACACGCAAACCCCAAATTAGCTAAAATGCTTCAGAGCAGTACTTAAAACAAAATCCAATGGGGTGACATCTAGAGTAATTATCTAAACCTGTGTTTAATGAACATATGTTCCAGGTAGCTAAAGAAAGAAGCCCATTCCTCCTGAAATTACGAAAACTAATCAAGGAACATGAATAATTTATGGAACATTTCCTTTTGAGTTGCTGGTTTAAATCTTTTATGTACAGTTGTACATAGATTTCAAGAATAACAACCAGGTATTTTACAAATTGCTCTGAGTAGGGCCTTTAGTTTTGTAATGAGGGTGATGCATTTGATGAGCTTCTTTGCTTCACTTCCAATTACAATCCAGAAAACCATTTCAGTTAAAACAGAAATTCAGGAGGCCATTACAGAAGAGGGGATTTTTTCAAAGATTCTTTCAAAAGATCAGTGCCTCCAAAGCTTAGGAAGTGATGATACTCAGAAGAGAATCCTGGTCCTTGAGTCAGATGACCTTGATTGAAATTCTGCCCTTGACACGAATTCCCACAAGTGCTGCCCTTCATCTGGATGAGTTTGAAGTCAAGTAGGGGAAGAAACAATAAAGAATGGCAATGTGGAGAGAGAGGATCAAAGATTTAATTGGGGGGGGGGAATTGGAGGGAAGAGACAATGAAAGAGGGGAAAGTGGACAAGACAGGCTTGTTTTCCCCATTAGTAAAATAAGAATATTCGTCTAGATGGCCTCCAAGGCCTCTTCTAGCTCTAAATCAGTGATATCATCATCCTATTCGAGAAATCCCAAACCTAATGATATCCATTAATATATCTATAGCTAGATATTCTCTCTATCTCTCTCTCTCTCCCCCTCTTTCTTCCCTCTCTTCCTCTCTCCCTCTCTCCCTCTTTCCCTCTCCCTCCCATGTTTAACTATACTGTGATCTTTTAAGAAGCTTAAATTCACTTTTTAAATTTCATTCAGGAAGTATTAATTTAGAGAATACTATGTCTAAAGACAAGGGTATTTACTGAATATTCCTTTTTTTCCTGCATTTATCTTTTCCTTTTACATTTCTTTGATTCCTTTTGTAATTCCTCATCATGTCTATTTTTCCACCATCATTTTCCATCCACATTTTCCTTTCTTTCCTATAGTGTCTGAATCTGAATCATAGGTATTACTTTAGTCTGTTGGTGCCACTCATGATGAACCAATATTTGTGAATTTCTAGTATCTTCAATCTCTATTTTCATAGAATAACACTCAGCTATCATAAAGCACAGGTCAATAGCCACCCTGTCTTCCCAGTCATTCCACTAGAGTGTTTCTATTACTTCCAAGTTCAAATATAAAATCCTGTGTTTAACTTTTAAAGACCATCATAACCTGGTCCTTTCTGACTTTACCAGTCTTCTCACAACTAACTGCCTTCCACATGGTCTACCAGCCTCACTGTTCTTCAGTCAAGAAATACACGGATTGTCCTCCATTCCTGGAATACTCTGCATCCTCACCTTCATTCTCCTGCCTTTCCTTGACATACTTTAAGTCTCAGATAAAATACAGGCTTTTTTAAGAGTCTATCAGATCATACTGATGATAGAGTCTTCCTCTTAAGTGGTGTCCAATTCATACTCTGTGTATCTTGTTTGTACAGAGATGTTTTCATGCTGTCTCCCCCATTAGCTTTTGAGTTCTTTTCTTTTTCTTTATCTCTCTCTCTCTTTCATTCTTTCTTTCTGCCTTTATATACTTAGCATAATGCCTGGCACTTAATAAATAATGACTGATTTTTTGACCATTGCCTAACAATCACTAGCAAACATTAGTTTGCTAAAATCAAGCAATATGTAGTTTGGTATAGGAAAATGAGAGGATCTTAAAACTGAGCAAAAGCCCTAGAGTTAATGAGTATAGTACTAAAGTATCTGAACTGTTAGGTAATTAATGATCAAGATGAGAAAATTTAAGGACATATGCAAAACTGTGTTCACAGGAACATTTAGTAGAACAGTCAAATTGATGTTGTGGTTTCTCTCCAAAAGATACCTGTTCAACCTGACATGTAAGATAATGGCAAAGCAGCTAAATTAGTAATACTTAAAAAAAGCTATATATACAACATAGGTGCCATATGAGATAGTTTAAGGTAGGCAGAAGTTTAAATAAAACTATCCAAATGATCATCATGCCTTAGAAAATAGTGCCAGGAATAAAGTGGTTTTTGTTATTTTCTTTATGAAGTTGAATATTTACATTATCCACTAAAGTTAGACTTGAAATGTATATTAAACACTCCTATTATTTTGTTGTTGTGATGGCAAAGCAAAATCTGAAAATTAATGGTGCCCCTAAATGAAATGTCTTGATATTTTTTCTCACTTGATAAAAAAGGTGGAAAGGAAGCCTATTAACATTTTCCTAGCTGCATAAAATTATCCTATATTTACACAACTAGCAAAGAATCTTGACAAGTCCTGTTTTCTTACACAATTATCAAAGTAGTGCCAGACGATTTGTGGGTAGACTTCAGTTGCTCTACATGTAAAGGAGATTACATATGTTCAGAGTTTTGCAAACCGTGAAGCACTATATAAAAGTTAGTGGTGGTTATTAAAAATTCAAGGTTTTTCTGAGGCTTCATGATTTGTAGCATATAAAAAAGTATTTATGAAGTCCCCACCCCTGGCCATCAGTTCATTTGTTGTTTGTTTAATACCAAGATTCTCAACAAAGACAATGATCCCCAAAAGAAGGTAACAAAAGGAAATTACACTTATATTTTTATGGTAGTTAAGTGTGTCAAATTCTTACAAGTATCCTCATATACACACACACACATACACACACCATGCTTAGGTTGTAAGCATACTTCATGGTAATAGTGACAGCATTTGCTGTCACCCCTCAAAGTGCTTATAAAACATGCAACATTTATATCAGTGAACACTATAATTAAATTTAAAATGGATTTAATTATACCACCTTGCATGTGGTTATTGTTAGGCCAATAAGACATTTTAAGCTGGGAAATATACTTCTGATTGGAAGGAAACACTCCCTTTACCAGTAGAACTATCTGAAAGTAGAACTGGTCTCCTAAGGAAAATAGTGTGGTTCTCTAGAAGAGAATGTATCGCAACCTGTCAGTGATTTTATAGGAGGGATTGTTAATAAGGCACGTCTTACTTTTTTGTGTTCACAATGGCAGACTTACCAAGTGGAGTTTAATTTTGATACCTACTTCTTCCTAAATTCAGTTTCCTTTCACATTTTTTTAGCCAGTCTGCCACTGTAGCCTCATACTTGCCATCTGAGGGCTCGTCTAGACTTCTATGCCCTGGGAACTTGATCCCAATCTCTTTGCTGAAAACATGCTGATCTTGTTTCCTGGCTACAGAGGGTCATGGCCTCTGTTGGGACATGGCAAAAATGATCATTAAGCAGTACTAGCACTAATACTAAGCTGTAATGTAATCTCTGTTTGGTGCAATGCTTACATTTTAGTAAATGTTTCCTACAAAAAAAGTCTTTACAAAAACGGAACAATTTTGGTGATGAGAATTTTAGGCACTATGGAAGACTAGCAGAAGAGATATTTGGGGATAAGGAGATGAGGTTATGGTTCCATCATAATATGATGACTCTTTCAAAAAGCTCTTCTGAGGGCAGCTAAGTGGTGCAGTCAATAGAGCACCAGTCCTGGAGTCAGGAGGACCTGAGTTCAAATCCAGCCTCAGACACTTGACACTTACTAAATATGTGACCTTGGGCAAGTCACTTAACCCCAATTGCCTTGCCTTCCCTCCTACTCCTCCCCCAAATCGTTCTTCTAGAAATCAGCTTATAGTATAGTAAAAATAATGATATAGGAGCATAGGAGGCAGGACACCTGGTTTCTAGCTTCTGCTTTTCTACTTAATATCTATTTCAGTTGGTCAATAATGATGATTAAGTTCATACTATGGGCCATGCAGTGAACTAATAAGAACTACGGATACAAAGAAAGTCAAAAGACAGGCCCTTTCTCTAGGCCTCACTTGGTAATTTTAAACATGTAAATAATAAATCTATTACTACCTTATAGGAAAGGCCTGACCCAGAACAAATCAAAGTTGTCTCCAGAGTTATGACTTGGAAATGGTACATTCACTAACTTGTTACATTACATCACACATACACATTGCAAAATAATTTATTTATTTCTCAGTGTGTCAATGTACTCGAGTCATCCAATAAATGTGAAGCACTCTGCATGAGTCGCTTTGTTCCAAGTGGTACATTTTTTAAATTACCCATAGTTGTTACTCTGTCACGACTCGGTTTGTTGTTCTTGCTGTTCACCTTCACTGTCATCCCTGTTCTTGGCGAAAACTTACTGCTGATTTCTTGAAAGCTTCATGATCACTGATGAATAAGACTTGGGAATTGGGATGGCAAATATATCTGTATTTGCATGTACATGAACTACTAAGGCAAGGTCCCGGGGGTACCCAAGGACACAGGGTAAGGATTAATAATGTGAAGAGAACTCATGTGGTTGCATCAAATGACTTGGATAAAGTAAAACTGTACAATGAAATAGCAGACCATAATGTACCAGTTGAATAGTCTTTGAGTGATAAATTTGAATGATACTATTGGGAAATACAAAGTAGATTTAAGGTTGTGAATTCAGTTCCAATGCCCATATGTGCAGGGCTTTAATGCTTAGAAAGAAAGTTCTTTCTCCTTAACCACACTGTGAGGTATCTTATTTCCTTTTTATATATAAGCTAACAGGTTCAGAGAGGTCAAATAGTTTATCTATGACCACACAGTTAATGAGTGGTAAGTGGGAACTAGAGTGCTAGTAAATTCAAAATGGTAGCATTTGAGGAAATATGTGATCGAAGTATATGTAAACTTTTAGAATTCCATGAATTATTTCTATTTTATATGTCAAATACAAAAGTCATTAAAACTAGTTCGATTTTCTTATTGGAACAAAAAAAGCCACTAAAAAGAGTGACAACTGTTTTGCTCAAGTGGAATTATTAAGCATTATGGGGAAGCCCTAGGAACACTGAATTCTCTTTTCAAGTACCTAAAAAAATGAATGTGTAATGAATTTATTAGAATTAATTTCAAAAATATGGCTTCAAGAGTGGCCAAAAGCAATTTTATCTATAGCAAGTTTTTTTTTTAAACCCTCCAGGGCTAACATTGTTGTTGTTATTGTTGTTGATGCTGCTACTTAAACCATTTTCAGTCAAGGATTTTGAGGTTCCATTTTCAACTGATGTGGAGATGTAGGGATGTGATGTTTAGGGGGAAAATACAAATTAAGAAGACTTTTATTACTGTGGTAAATGTGCATATCCTATATGGATAGGATATCCATATATATAATATTGGATAGGATAATATATATATAATGGATAGGATATATAACATAACATAACATAACATAGTATAGTATAGTATAGTATAGTATAGTATAATATAATATAATTAATATAATATAATATAATTAATATAATATCATATAATTAATATAATATCATATGGATAAGATATCCATATATATAATATTGATGTGTCCACAGGGTCAGCTAGAAAATTTCTTTATGAGAGGAAAAAGGTCATCAGATGGAAATGATAGACAAAACATGCTTTCATCTTTTCAAAACAATTTTGTGTTCATGCTATGAGAATTTTGAGCCCACGAATTTCTGTGATACATAGAAGAGCCGAAACAGCAATAACAGCTTTGAAAGTGACTTCTGAGTTCCTATGCTTTAATTCACTTTGAGGAAAGAGAGCAAGGGAATTAAGACACTCACTCCAAAGAGAGAATGTTTTGACCAATTGGTAAGGACAGCATGTATTTTTTTTTCCATCTGATTTCACTATTGTCATTTCTTCTGATATGATAGAGACATTTATTGATCTGACCTTTCTCTTGTGATTTATGGGGATTTCATAACTTTAGAAATATTGTTTGCTTGTATGTCTTAAATTCATATTGCTGAAAGATCAGATTTGTATTAGATCTTAAATGCTAACGTGGTGATCTGGGAGTTGGGTCCTCTAGGTTTTGTGGACAATGATAGTAAAGTTACTATCCATGCTAGGATATATCACCAGATATGGCCATTGGAACAGGTCTTTATTTTTATTAATCTCATAATTAGGAAACTGTTCTTATGTCTGCCTCAGTAGAAAATAGAATGAAAGTTTATATGATTACCTATACACATTATACATATGTGTTTATTCATATATAGATAAATAGAAATATACCTATATGTATAAATGTCCATATATACACATATATACATACAAATATGTACATACATATGGCCATTTTATGAGTAAGAATTAGTAATATACAGTAATTTTATTTAAAATTAGTAATATGTAGTCATTTTATGAATAATACTAATTATTAATTAGTAAATAATTAGTAATTATTACTAAGTAAATTAGTAATTAAGTAAAAACTAGTATTTTATTAGTAATTTGATGATAAAAATCATTTAGTAATATAGTCCAGCATCTGCTTTTTAATTTTTAGTCTTATATCATTGTATGAGCAATTTAAGAGGTATAGCATGGTGTAATGCATAGTCCCAGAAACTCTTTATGATGGCATATAAGGCAAATAAGAAAGGTGGATATGTTTCTTAGGCTCATTAATTTAAGGCTCCCTTCTTCCCCTCAAGGAAAGATGAAGCTTGGGACATGAACCCTTTGATTGCATCTAAAGATAAGGGATACAGCACTCCCTCCATCTTACTATCTAGTACTACTGAACACACAAAGAACTAAAAAATTAATAGATAGATAAGCACATAAATAGATAAACAACAGATAGATAAATAAATAATCTTATTCCCAGGACCTCATACAGAGTCCTTGATATAATTAAGAATTGGATCTTGTGGAATGCTGAGTAAACTGGTTATAAGAGGCATGAGACTCCAGCACATGAATTAATAACATAGCATTGAGATAACATATGTGAAACTTCCCTGAAAACTCTCAAGACTCAAATACAAAAGAAACAAACCTTTAGGAAGGTCCAACTATATGGAAGGCACCATGGTAGCATTCTCCACAGAATGACCGCAAGGGATTTTCATTCCTCTGGACATACTCATGGTACATTTTGTTTAGTGTAGGTAAGCTCTAGGTTTTAGTGCTGTTGAATTTTGTCCCTGAAATAATACTTGGTCTCTCTTTCCCTGTCCACCATAGAGTCTTTCTTTTCTTCTCTCCTTCCCCTCTTAGGCAGTGACCATGCACTGGTAAAATGTGTTAAACCATGTTAAGTGTAACCAACAGGTCTCAAACCCATTGGTGAGTTAGGGAGATGTTTACCCCAAGTATGTGAAGACTTCCCCAGTGGAATGGGTAGATGAGAAAAAATTTGTTACAACCTCCAGAAAGGGGGCAGAAGCAGGCCCTGTGGAGCACTTAGAACATGGTCAGGTATTGAAGACTCCAAAGTCATCCACTGCATCCTTGGTCATTGTCCAGTCTTCTTGACTTCTGCCTTGCCTCTGAATTTCAATATCTTTGGAAAAGAGAACAAGACTAAGAACTTTGCAAGGCCCTGCCTCACTTAAATCGAATTCTCACACAAACTAAGACATTAGCCATCACCCACTCTTTTACCCTGTGATGATATCATTGGTCCTCTTCCCAAATGAAGGACAAACAAGAAACAGTATATGGAATGGACAATAATCGATTTTTAAGATAAGCAGAATGAAATCTATCTTAGAATTACCAAAAGTCATCTTCTTTAAAACTGAAAATATTACATAAGCATAGTATGTACAAATCATGAAAATTAACCAATATAAAATGTCAACAACTTTAGATATAGCAAACAAATAAGATTTGACATAGAGGGATGGCAAACCACTCTAATGTCTTTGCCAAGAAAATCCCAAGGAGAGTCATGAAGACTCAGACAAAATTGCAAAATAACGGAATGACAACAATGATATCTGATTATCTGGAGATAGCTGTGGCAGTTGAAAATGGACATTTTTTTAATATGTCATAAAAGCAATGTGGTATAATGAATACAGTATTGGATTTAGAGTCAGAGAAGCTGTGGCAGCACCCTGGCTTTGCCAAGTTACTGTGAATATCATTTACCCTTCTCAGGCCTCAATGTCCTTATCTCTAAAGATGAGAGACTTTTCCAGCACTAGGTCTAGATGATTTCTAGGTTTATTATCTTATGACTTGCAGGAAATCTATGAGGCCGATAGGTGGTGTAGTGGATGGAGCACTGGTCCTGGAGGCAGGAAGATGTCAATTAATCCTGTCTTAGACACTCATTAAATGTTTGATTTGGGGCAAGTCATTTAACCTATGTTTTCTTCAGTTTCTTAATCTATAAAATTACGAAGATATTAAATTACCTACCATTGTTTTTTGAGGATCAAATGAGATAAAATTTATAAAACACTTTGCAAACCTTAAAGAGCTTTGTAGATACAAGCTCTTATTTACTATTATTATTAATATAGTTATTTCTAGCTTTAATATACTGTAAGCCTACAAAACTAGTAAGACTTACTATGGGGCCAATATTTTTTCTTGAAAAGGAAGAGGAAACAAGAAAGGTTTTTCAAATGTATAATTATTGCCTGTTAGCAGATACAGGAAGGGGGAAAAATGTCCAAAGGTTTGGGCCATGTGGATGATATACTTGGAATATACATATGCAGGCATCTTTTCATTCCGGATGTTGACAGAGGTTGGGCATTTGGTGACAGCAGTAGTTTGCTTTGGGTCAGTAAAAACACATCCCTTATTCAAACATGCAAAAGAAAGGCTCTTTGCATGAGAAAAGCTGACATTTCTGGGAGATGGAATTATTTGTCTCTGGATCAGCTATCATATCTGGAAGTGAATCTGAGAAATGATGAGGTCACCGAAACATGTAGCTTTTGAAACTAAGCTATTCCCTCTTCTGTGTGTCCCATTACTTTCCGAGTTGCCTCCACAGACTCATTATAGAATCTTTGTGATTTTATTTTCCAACCAAGTGACGAAAGAGGAAACCCTATTTGTCTGTGCTCATAGTTAAGACCTCACATTGAAAACATTTCTAGAACACTCCTCTTCCCTAATAGCCACATTGATGGGGGGATGTCAGAATTCTTTATACTTAGCTTTTGACTCAGCAGAGTTGTTTTCAGTGTGTATGGATTACAGCTAATGTGTTGCCTGTCTTTCTCTTCATAAAATCTCTGTCATTTTTTCAAATTTATTTCAAATATAAATCTTGAAACATCTTCCTTCAGGATAGTGCTTAAGTAATACAAAAGCGAGTAAAGGTAAATGTATGAGGCACCCAAATGCTTTCATCCCATTTTTTCCTTTTTCCCTTTTTTTGTAACTTTAATCACAATGGGATATGATGGGCAGAGGTAATCCAATTTTATATTTTGCTTTATTTTCTTAGTCAAGCTCACAAAACTATCAGTAGTAATGTCATGTCACTTGTACTTATGATCTATTTGTGAGAATGAAGGTTATAAAAATGCCAGTCATCTTTCTTGGAATTATTATTCCCTATGGAGTTATGTGACTGAGCTGACAGGGGGTATCTGGAACTGCTTCTTTGGACTTATTCCACCCACTTCTATCATGGACATTTGCCTCTGACTTTCCTGACCTCCTCATCCCCTACCTCTTCATTATATTAGAAGTTTTTGAGTGTCTAATATCTACCTTTTACATCTCCAACACTTAGTGTAGCTACTTAAATCTAGCAGATGATTAGAAAATTTGAAAATAAAATTCTTGAATTAATAAAGTTGTATATACAAGGCCTCATAGCTTATCTATAATAAATCAAGGATTTTAATTTGAGACCAGAGGTTTTCTTTTTCTTCCTTCTCTTAGTCACCTGTTCTCTCAAAAGGGATTTGACTCTTCCAGACACTTTATTCAAATAGCAAAAGTTATCTTCATTTTTGGACCAGTCAGCTAAATTTACTGATAGGAAAAGCTTTCTTTCTACATATTTAGTTCTCTGGATTCCCAATTTATAGTCTCAGAAAAATGCCTAGGGCATCAAGTTTCCCAGGGTGACAAAGGCAATGTGTATCAAAGCCAGAAATTGAACCAGGGTTACCTTCACTCTGAAAGCAGCTCTCTATCCACAATGCCATGCTGTCTCTCAAGCAATCATGAGATTAATTAACTTGACCAGTCATTAGGATGGTATAGTATATCACATTCCCTTATGAGTTTTCATTGTTCACAATGGAATTAATTTGATCATTCTTTTTTTTTTGTTTTGCTTTTTGGAGGGCAGTTGGGGTTGAGTGACTTGCCCAAGGTCACAGGGCTAGTTTTTGTGTTAAGTGTCTGAGGCTGGATTTGAACTCACATCCTCATGACTCCAGGACCAGTGCTCTATTCACTGCGCCACCTAGCCGCCCCATTGATCATTCTTTTTTTTTTTTTAAAGCAATAGGGGTTAAGTAACTTGCTCAAGGTTACAATACAAGGTTATTTCTGGGTGTGGTGCTAAGTTTTGATCCTCAGGTTGTCCCGACACTGGAGCTGGTGCTCTTACTCGCTGAGCCACCTGGCTGCCCCTTGATCATTCTTTAAAGGATAATTTTTAAGCATTATATTTCACTTTTCTTTACAGAAAGGTTTTCATATATCACTGAATCCAAAATTTATTTAGTTCAAGTGCTTATCTGTCTAATATCCCCCCCATTTTACAAATGAGGAAACAGCTATAGAAAGATTATATGACTTGTATAAAGTAAATAGGTTGTATGTAGGAGATCTGAGATTTGAACCAAGTCTATCTGACTTCAAATCTTATATTCTTTCCCTTGAACCAGAATAGAAACACACACACACACATATACACTTCCCTGGTTTGCAACAAATATCCTTGCTTGAGCTCATCTCCTGTCTCTAAAATACCTCCAAATACTATGTATACCCTTTTGGTTGACAGTTTAGTGACTGCCTATGAAAAAAAAAGTTAAAAAGAGGTAGGGCAGACTGATGTCCCATGCTCAGATGGGTGAAGGCTCTGACAATTTCAAAGATGTCTCAAACAGGGTGTTTATTAGGATCCTTACCTCTTTGTACCAAAAAGATGTTAGCTGATGGCAAAAATTGGGGTATTTGGTGACAAGAAATACTCAAGGAAATATGCATTGAGGGATTTGAGAATGTGACAGAAAAGAGAACCATTGACTTACTGTCATCCATCCAAATTCAGAGCATTCCTACATCCTCAGCCACATTGCATGTAAGTACATAGCAATCGTTGGACAAAGCCAGACTCACAAATACATGGTATGGAGAGGCGCTTATTTAATTTGAACTGAGGCACAGGGAGTGCTTTCCTGTACTTCAAGTAAATTTTCCATAACGTTTAAAGTCCTCAAGTTAAGTCATTTCTTTCACTTGAAACATTGCAATTCCCTGATAATTTTTTTTAAATGATGCCATTATTGTCCATTAAAATATAATCCTAAATTAAACATAAGGTTAATCAAAGAATATTTTATTAGTGATTCAATAAGGACAAATGTAAACCAAAGAATTTTAACAGGACTAGGAGCCACTGTCAAATACTGTATTGATGATGACATGTTTTGGATAGGAGTGGGGTGGGGGCTGGGCAGGAAATGTCCTAAACTGTTAGAATGAAATATGATAGCACTTGATAAAGGAGCAGTATTGAAAAAGAGGATCAACATGATGGAAGGGAAATGTAGGATGATTGAAGATACATTTTGCATATGCAAAGTTATACATAGGACCAGTCCTGAATGTACAGTAAGTAGGAGTTAAAATTATTTTGAGCTATCTAAAATATAAATCATTTGAGCATATTTATTTAAAAGGAATATAGCTACATTACAGCAAGACATAGGGCTAATTGCTCTTAAGATCCCTTTTGGGGTTACTTTCTGTGATTTTATGAGAAATTTAAGTTGCCATTTATTAATTTTCAAAAACACATTAGTGTTCGTCCAGATTCATTTTGAGAGCGGGAGAAAAGGAAACCGATAAAATTACTTTTCTGTTTCTTTAACCAAATTTGTATAGTATGTACATACCAAAATGTATGAGCATTGGGCCTAATTTATTTACTCACATACTAAAGCCCTCACATATATTTTCTTCCACCAAATATTGAGAAGGAAATGTCATTATTTTTTCCTACTGCATAAATGACTCTCTGAGTGCAATATAATTATAATTTAGCAATTGTAATTTCTATAACTATTTTCGATTTTTCAAATCACTTTCTTCCTAACAATCCTGTGAGGTAGGTATTAGTATTATCACTATTGCCTGCATTGTACTTTTAACAAAACTGAGGATCTTTGACTTTGGGGAAGGGGGGGGGTCTTAATTTGTTTATCTGATAGTACACAGGTGCACAAGAACACAAAATGAAGTACAATTATTTAATCAAGAAGATAGTGACCGAGAGAAGGAAGCAAAGAAGGACCAATATACATGGAGGCTGTACGAGAGGCATGGGGTTCTTGCTGACCTGAGACAGGGTTGGACCATCTCTAGTAGGAACAGTTTCTTGGGCTTTAAGGATTGATGGTGCTATTACATAGGGTCTGTTAAGTTAGATACAATAGAATAATTTTGAAAGTAAATGGTAAGTGCTTGAGAAGGGCTACTAAGGTAGCCATTTCTTGATTTGATATGAACAATAGAGTGATCTGCTATGACAGAGAGTCCCCCTCTCAGAATGAATTAAATTTGGCAATCACTATTCACTTCTGGTAATCCACATGGAGACAAATGACAAGAAGAAAATTAGAATGTATTGTTGGTTATTAAATCCTAAGCAAATATCAAAGAAACAAAAAAAGAAGAGATGAGGGAGAAAACTTCTCACATAGCCCTGACAAGCTCAGTGTCAAAAGGCGCACACACCAGAGGAACAGCGAGAGCAAGAGAAATTCATGGGACACAACATTCGAGAACTATCTGCCAGCCTCAGTTGCTTCATATGTAAAGTAGAGATAAAAATAGTACCGAATTCCTAGGATTATTGTAAAGATCAAGTGATAGACCTATATCTCTATAGCTATATAAATATAAAAAATTATATATATATATACACACATATAAAATTAGAAATCTCTTTCCATATATGTGTGTCTATGTATGTATCTAGATATAGATATATAGATACACGCACACATATATATGCGTATGTGTGTGTGTACGTGCATGGGTGTGTACCTAGAAGTACTGCAGAAATATTCTTTTCTCTTACCTGCTCTCTTTTTTTCTCTTCCTCTTTCTTCTCCTCCTCTGGCCCATGAAATATTTTTTCTTCACCGCATTGACTTGAATCAAGTTCAAATTAGCTTACTTATCTAATATATGGATACCGTGAATAATGACATCATCCATACAGAGAAGACTTTTGCCAGGCTAAAGCCATGGGTTCAGTATAAGAATATGAAATTTAACTGAGATGAATGCAACATTCTCTTTTTTATGATCCTTATCCACTCAGAGCAATGGCCCCTTTTCCTCTTTAATCCTATGGGTTCCTTTCCTCCTTCCTTCCTTCCTTCCATCCTTCCTTCCTTTCTTCTCTCTGTCCTTTTCTCCATCCGTCTCTCCTTCCTTCTTTCCTTCCTCATCTATCACATTATCTGCCTCTGTACTTGTTTGTTTGTTATCTTTGGTGATCATTGTCCAATTCAAATCATTACAGGTTTGATTGCATTGCCCCAAAAATCTAATAGACAAATCTATGGGGCGGGGGTGGGAGATGACTAGGCAGTGGTTTTTCTGATACGTATCTGGAGGTTTGGTGGACTTCTAGCTCACTGAGAATGAGTCGTGTGACATGAGAGTTTAAAATGGTAATGCTGCTCTAGGCTTTGTTAACAAAGATGAACAGCATCCAGAATGAGAGAAGTAACAATCACAATTTTCTCTGTCCTCTCTATGCAACATGAGAAGTATTATACCCATATCTGAGAATCAATTTAGGAAAGATAAAGTTTAATTGGAGAATCTCTAAGATTGGAGAACGTACCATGTAAAGGTGAGTTGAAGGACATGCAGACTTTAAACTTAGAAAAGAAATGATTTAGAAGTAGTTTAAAGGAAGGGCAGAATTAATAGGAATCAAATAGATGAACACATGTAGGTTTCATGTAAAGACTAGCTACTTAACATTGAGAGTGGAATGGATTGTCTCTGGAAAGAGGGAATGGTTTCCTTGTCACAGGAAACTTTTAAGCTGAGGCTGGTCCAGCATTTTGGGGGGCATGATAGGAATGATTCTTTGCTGCATACAATCGGTACAATTCCCAGTTTTTGGCATCTTTTGTCCATGAATTCTTTCAGAGATATAACATTCACTCCCTCAAGTCTTCTCATTCTTTACAACTTAGGTCTATGAATACTAATAGTACCATTTATAAAGTTCTTTAATGTTTATACAAACCTTTCAAAGGAGAACATTTGGATATTTCCAATTTTTTTCCCATTATTTTGTAGTTACCAGTGTAGCACATTTACTGGCCTCCTTTTGTCCCTCACTCTCATTATAGGACTGCCTTTTCTTTTCCTGATACACAGTCTTGATAATATCCCCTTATTTTTCTTCATTGAGAAATGCAACAATTTGTTTACAGTCACCATGCATCTATTTCTCTCCCTTTAAATCATATTTTCACTCACTCTAAGATGTGCCATAGTACCACATGATTCACAGTCATGTAGCATTGCTAAGAGAATATTTTTTAGATGAGATATGGAACGGGCAATAACTTTGGGGCCATCAAAGTATTATTCAGTTACAATTGAATAGTAACTGAATTATTATCTAACTGACCCTTCTTCTCCTAACCAATCCTAAGATCAACATGTTGACTGTGTCTATTGTCTATAAAAGGTGTTTGGTGTGTGTGTGTGTATGTGATATGTATGTGTTTATTTCACTGCATGTCAGGATCTGAGAAATATGAAATGCATACCAGTTTTGCATTTTTTAGTCACCAGTGCATTAGTTTAGTGCCTACTACCTAGTACATGCTTAGATGTTTATAATCTATATGTATATAATATAAATATAAAAGAAATAGATGTTGACTGTCAATGCAGTAAGATTTGTGAATAGTAATATTTGGAGAAACTTAACAGTGATAAGGGAATTTAAACTTATAGAGAGTGCCATTTTTTAAAGATGTGATTCAATGTTTGCCATGCCTAATAGGTTCCTACACTCTTCTTAGAAACAGATTTGTGGTATGAAGCCATGAGGCTTCAAAGTAATCTTATTTGATCTATTTCATTTTCAAAGCGTGAACCAAAATTTCTAACATGGTTTTTGATATCTTGATACTCATCTTTACATTGAATTTGATTTGAATCAAGATACACACATAAAAACATGTATATACAATTTGGAGTCTGCCTTTTTTTTCAAGTTCCACAGAGATTTGCAGCCTCATCTGCTATAATATATAATAGTACCTAAACTGAAATGACCTTCATGGTGATATTTTTACTTACTTTTTTCATACACACAAATGTTAGATGACCAAATATTCTGTGAAATATCTCTCATCTTTACGTAAACTATAAAACTGATCCTGCCATCTCCTTTATTTCATTTTCCAAAGTGCACCTGTGAATTTTCCTTCCACATGATCACAGTTGATTGAGATTTTCTGTTATCCTTCATAGTGAAAATCTCAGTATGGAGATGATTTATTTCCTCTAGTAGTGTATTAACTTTTAGAATTGGGGACTACAAATCCAAGTTAGAAAAAAACATTCATTGAACTGATATTTGTTGATGTCAAAGCACTGTGTAACCCTTTATATCTGCATGATATGTAAATTCACTCTCAATAGACAGACAGACAGACAGACAGATAGATAGATAGATAGATAGATAAATAGATTAGATAGATAGATAGATAGATAGATAGATAGATAGATAGATAGATAGATAGATAGATAGATAGATAGATAGATAGATAGATGATAGATAGATGAT
>NW_027185665.1:12060905-12166249 GCF_028583685.1 Petaurus breviceps papuanus | reverse complement strand
TAGATGATAGATAGATAGATAGATAGATAGATAGATAGATAGATAGATAGATAGATAGATAGATAGATAGATAGATAGATGATGGATAGATAGATGATGGATAGATAGATAGATAGATAGATAGATAGATAGATAGATAGATAGATAGATAGATAGATAGAATTTCCCCCAAATTTCTTGGAGATCATGCTAGATGATCACTAGACTAAAAGAATGGTCATTTTAAAACTGTAACCACTCAGTATTAGGAAATGGTAAGAACAAATTTTAGTTCTTTTTAAGTTATATGAGCTACTTTCTGTCATATAGCATAAGTGAGTGAACATGTTTATAATACCCAGCTTTTTACAATTCACATTTCCTCAAGCTCAAACTGTAAACCTTTCATCCCAGAAAGATGGTGATAGCTAAAAATATTTTTCCTATATACTTATACATGAGCATATATGTATGCACACACACATGCGAGGATATTGTATTATATGACATTAAAAAGATTGAAAGTTGGAATGAACCATAGAGCCCTTCTAGTTCAATCCTCCTTTTTCAATTAAGGAAACTGAGGCACGGATAGGTTAGTTAACTTCAAACAGGTAGAAATTTATAGACTAGCTTATCACTCAGGAAGACATGAATTCAAGTCTTGTTTGTAATATTTATTAGGTGTGTGGTCATGAACAAATCACCTAATCCCTCAAAGCCCCCAGTAACTGCAAGAATAGAAGTTATTGGTGAGTTTATGATGTATTTTGGAGGAAAGAATTTTCACAGCAGGAGTTCCCTACAACTTATTTAGTCCCAAGTCCAGCCCCTGCCTTATTCATATAAACACATCCGTATGTATGAATAAATTATGCATATGGACATTTATATGCATTGTGTATACATGTACATACATTTGTACATACATGTTCTGAAATTGTAGCAAAAGTGCCCTAGATTTGGGAGCAGTACTAAAGTGGGAGTAACAGACTTGAATATATGCTAATTATACTAAGCTCCAAGAGTGAAGTTAAATGACTAAGTTAAATGAAGGCCATGCATCTTCTGATGGTCATGAATGATCACTTATTTGTAATTCAGTTTCTAGCCCTGAATTTACAAGTATTAGATAATATAAAAAGATGCATGCACTTAAAACTTTGTGAAATTGTCTTCCTATCATTTTTAACAGTGGTCAGACATTTCCAAGCATATTATCCTTAGTCCGGTTCTAGATTGCTTTGTAGCCTTTAACATTATTGAACATCATCTCTTAATAGATATTCTCTCATCTCGGATTTCTCCTTCCTGGTTCTCCTCTTTATCTAACTGCTTCTTCTCAGTGTCTTTGACTCAGTCATCTATGCCATATCAACTAATATTAGCGTATCTTCTGGGCTCTCATCTCTTTTCGCTCTATCTCACTTGATGATATAATCAGGTCCTAAGGGTCCAATTGTTACGTTCATGAAGATGTTTCCCAGAGCTATATATCCATCCATAATCTCTTTTGTGAACTCCAGTCCTGTGTGGACAACTAACAATCTGGACTTAAATATTCCACATCAATCTTAAATTCAACATATCTGAAAAAATTTCTTATTTACTTCCCCTAAATAAATTTATCTTCTCAACTTCCCTATCATGTCAAGGTCTCTTCCCAGTTACCAAGGCCTGCAACCTCCATGGCACCCTCAACTCCTATCTCTCATCCCACATATCTCATCCATTGACAAATATTGTCATTACTACCTTCACATCTTTCATAAAAATAAGTTTCTTTCTCTCCACTCTCATAGATAGTACCCGAGTACAGATCCTCATCACCTTTCACCCATAACTTTCTAATTGTCCTCCACTCAGCTGCCAACATGATTTTCCTAAAGCATAAGTGTGACTATGTTTTTCATTCTGCTCAGTAAATTGTAGCAGTTCTCTTGTACCTACAGTATTAAATATGAAATCCTTGGCTTGGCATTTAAAAGCCTTGGTCCACACCTTGACACCCAGTTCACCTTTTCTTCATCTAACATCCTCCTATTCATAAACTCTGTGATCCATAAACTCTGTGATCCAGCTATACTTGCCAACTTGTTTTGTTTTGTTTCCACTCCATGCCTTTTTTCTAAATAATATTTCATTTTTTACAATTACATATAAACATATTTTCAACATTCATTTTAAAGATTTTGAGTTCTAATTTTTTCTCTCTCCATTCTTTCCCTCTTCCCTCCTGAGATAGCAAACAATCTGATATAGGTTATACATGTGCAATCAAGCAAACATATTTCCACATTAGTTAGTCATGTTGTAAAAGAAGAAACAGAACAAAATGGAAAAGTAAAAAAAAAACTCACAAAAAGTGAAAATATCATGCTTTGATTTATATTCAGACTCCATGCTTCTTTCTCGGCATTTTCCATCATGAATGTTTTGGAATTGTCTTGCATCGTTATATTGCTGAGAAGAGTTAAGTCAATCATAGTTGATCATCACACAGTCTTACTATTACTATGTACAATGGTCTCCTACTTCTGCTCAATTCACTCATCATCAATTCATGTAAATCTTTCCAAGCATTTTTTTCTGAAATCTACCTGCTCATCATTTCTTAAGTAAAACATTATTCAATTATTCATATACCACAATGTGTTTAGCCATTCTCCAATTGATAGGAATTCTCTCAATTTCCAATTCTTTGCCACCACAAAAAGAGCTATTATAAATATTTTTGTACATGTAAGTTCTTTTCCATTCTTATGATTTTTTTTGGGGGGGGGATAGATAGAGTAGTGGTATGATTGGATCAAAGGGTATGCATAGTTTGATTAACCTTTGGGCATAGTTCCATAATGCTTTCCAGAATTTTTGTATCAGTTCTCAACTCCCCCAGCAATGCATTAATGTTCTATTTTCCCACATCGTCTCCAACATTTATCATTTTCTTTTTCTGATATATTAGCCAATATGATAGGTGTAAGGTGGTACCTTAATTTTCATGTTCTCTAATCAATAATGATCTACAGCATTTTTATCTGGCTATAAATAGCTTTAATTTCTTCATGCAAAACTGCCTTTTCATATTCTTTGACCATTTATCAATTTTGCAGTAACTTATATTTTAAAAATTTGATTCACTTTTCTATATATTTGAGAAATGATGCCTTTATCAGAAATACTTGCTGTAAAAATTGTTTCCCATCTTTATGCTTTCCTGATATTCTTAGTTACATTGATTTTGTTTGCGTAAAACTTTTTAATTTAATTCAATCAAAATTATCCATTTTGCATTTTATAATGTTATCTATCTATTTTTTGGTCATAAATTCTTCCCTTTTCTATAAAACTGATAGATAAACTATTCCTTGCTCTCCTAATTTGCCTATCGTATTACCCTTTATGTCTAAATCATGTAGCCATTTTGACCTTATTTTGATATATCGGGTAAGAAGTCGGTCTATGCCTAGGTTCTGCCATGCTAGTTTTCCCAGAAGTTTTTTTGTCCAATAGTGAGGTCTGATCCCAGAAGTTAGAGTCTTTGGGTTCATTAAAGAGTAGACTACTATAGTCCTGTATTATTCTTGCACAACTCTCATTTCTTTCCCCAATTTTTCTTCCACCTCTCTTTTTAATCCTTTTTGAACTCTTTCCAGATGACTTTTTGGGCTTGAGACCAATTCTTATTCCCCACTGAGGCTCATTTGTAGGCATTTTGACATTGTTGTCCTCTTCTGAGTTTGTGTTTTGATCTTCTCTTTTGTCATTATAGCGTTCTGTGTTCAGGGCTCTTTTGGTTTTCTGCATACAAATGGAACATAAAACCAGAGAGTTATTATATCAACTATCACTTGAAAGCTGGGGTAATTTTTCTTTTCTGTCTTTGTATCTCCAGGGTCTGATGGTTGGAGTACGAAGTAGGCACTTAATCATTGTTAACTGAATTGAACTCTCTGCATTGTTGAGTAAACTTCAATAGGAAAGGACAAAATTGATTTGTGGATGTTTCTGTTACCTGAGTGTTGTGTGGGTACCACTGTATTGACCCTAGATTGTGAAAATAAGAAAAGAATCAGAAGACATAATGAATTACTGTAGTTGCATATTTTTTTATATTAAGACAAAGGATTAAGGTGCATTCAAGTTGTATGGGTACCCATCTCTGCACATGAAAGTGGTCAGATCATTTTACTCAGGTGCTAGTCACATAACAAAATATCATTTATTTGTTAAATGAACCAAAAATAGAAAAAAAGAAGTTAGACTTTACATAAAAATAGAACCTAACAACCTAACCTAGGAAAATACTCTGAATGAAAAATGAACTCAAGTATGGTTAAATTTTTACTATGGAACCCAAGGGGAAAAACACCAATCATAATAGCAAAAAACAACTGCCAATCTTTTTCAGTGAGGTAAGATAGAAAGGCATGTGAGGAAGACACTTATGTATAGAGAAATCTAAAGCAGATTTTCAACAGTCATCATCTCTCACATGGAATAGGGGAAGAAGTAGGTGCAGAGAATACATTATCAGAGAAGAGCATCTAAAATATGCCTGCAGTCATCTGTGACGAGGATGGAGAACGGGATGGTAGTGTTAAATTGGCACAATTTTGCACCAGTAAAGTTTTGCTAGCAAGTGTAAAGAACATTTTAACTGGCATACTCTTCCTAAAACTCTGACTTTTAAGGGGCATCAAACAGAACTGAAATAGATACCATAATCACACCTAGTATGTAAGACTGGCATTTGCTTTGAAGCATTATTACATGAAATCAGGGTTTTCTGTAGGATCATTGACATGGAAGACCAAGGATCCAAACTAACAAAAATTATTCCTGCTCCAGCCACACTCTGATTACACGCACTACACAAACCTGTGATCAAGTCAGATGGAATGGTTTGTGGTCATCTGGATATGATAACATATAATATAATGAATCCTTATTACGGAATCACCTGTTGTTACAACTGTGATATGTCCACTTGAAAACGTCTATTTTCATTGGGTGTATATATATATATATATATATATTACACCTTGGCAACAAGTATACTGTAAACATTCGATGCAGGTCAATCTCTACAGATAGTCAGATTAAATGGGCTTGAAAATCATGATCTTACTGACAACCAAACTGTTAAAGAGCTTTCTGGAGTACTAGATTTTCAGTGAAAAATAGAGATTCCACTCCAGCAAGGTTATAGGATTTTTCCTCCTATTCAGAGAGGAGAATAGCAAGCACTCAGGGCTTACAGCACCTCTTCTAATTTGTTTTGTTCCTAATGAATTCTGCTTTTTAATTTGCTTGTATTCATTTTGACTGTTCAACAGTATAATTTGTGGCACTTATTGTTAAATTTCGCTACATATAATGTTTAAAAAACACATACCTTCTAATTTTAAAGAGTTTGGATGAACCAGAGGAAGACATAGTGTCTCTAAGCTACAGAGGAGCATTTTGCGTTTCAATTACATGCCATTTGTGATTTTTTTTTAAAGCAATCATGGTTAAGTAACTTGCTCAAGGTTACACGGCCAGGTGTTTCTGGGTGGGTGTTAAGTGTCTGAGCCCGGGATTCGATCTCCAGGTCTTCTCAACACTGGAGCCGGTGCTCTTACTCGCTGTGCTACCTGGCTGCCCCAATTTGTGAATTTTTTAAACTGGTCTATATCTGGTACTTGCATATCTTGTAACTTCTGAGGCACTGCAAACATTTAGCAAAATGGCTTATCTGAAAGTAAAAGTTTTGAAAGCAAAGTTTGAATAAGAGAGCAATAGGGAATAGAAATTTAACCCTCGTTTATTAAGCACCTAGTATATACAAATGGTTATGTTAAGCTTTGAGAAGATAGAAGCTTTAAAAAATGAAGATACAGTCTCTGCCATCAAGAAGCTTATCATCTATTGGGTGAAGGGGAAAGAAGGGTGCATCTCTGTATCTCTCTCTCACACACAAACACACACGCGCACACATGCAAACATGCATGTTGCAATACAAGGCAGGTTTTGGTAGAACCAAAGGAGAAATTCAAAATATCCTTAAGAAAATTTGGAAGAAAATTACTTTTAGTGTGGAGTCAGGGAAGTTTTAACAGAAGAGGTTGTATTCTAGAAGAACACTGAAGAATGGAAATTCTTCAGTGTACGTAGAGAAGAACTGGAAATTAATTCCAGCCATGGGAAAGGATCTAAATAAATGCACAGTGGTATGAAGTATTATGATTTGTATGATTGTTAAACACATAGATAGAAATTTAATTACTATAGAGGGCTCCCAGTGAGGAAATTCTTGGATTAATGTAGATTGGTAACTTCTCTTTAACTTGCATTTGAGATTTAACTTTTTAGTATCACTATATTAGTTACACAAAAATCACTGCCCATAAATAATCAGTTTACATTTTTTGTAAAGCTCTTCCTAAGATCAAAGCCTTTCCTAAAAACTGAGAGAAGACCAAAAAGTAAAACCTAGTCCCCAACATGAAGAGTCTAATAATCAATTTGGGGAGATAAGATGCCTATCATGGCAACTGAAAATAAAGGATAGAGAGCTGCCCTCAAAACCAAAAGATGTGGATGCAAGGCCTGCTTCTGACACATAGTTGTATCACTATGGACAAGTCACTAAAATTCTCAGTATATATACTAGAAAACTCATTATGACTCAAGTTTCAGAGAAGGTAAGCATTGTTGTTTCTTTCTCTGGATGCGGATAGTGTTTTCCTTCATGAGTCTTTTGGAATTCTCTTGGATCTTTTTATTACTGAGAAGAGCTAAGTCTATCAAAGTTGGTCATCGTACCATGTTGCTGTCATTGTGAACATGTACTTATCCTCTGCTCACTTCACTCAGAATCAATTCATGTAAATCTTTCTGGGTTTTTCTGAAATCTGCCTGCTCATCATTCCTTATGGAACAACAGTATTCCATTACGTACATATGCCACCACAGAAAGAACTGCCATGAATATTTTTGTACATGTGGGTCCTTTTCTGTTTTTTATGCATCTTTGAAACTGTCCTCTTCACCTCTTTTTTTCTTTTTGGAGGGGGAAAGTAGGGCAATTGGGGTTAAGTGACTTGCCCAAGGTCACACAGCTAGTTTGTGTGTGTCTGTGTCTGTGTCTGTGTGTGTGTCTGTGTCTGTGTGTTAAGTGTCTGAGGTCAGATTTGAATTCAGGTCCTCCTGACTCCAGGGCTGGTGTTCTATTCACTGAGCCACCTAGCCACCCCTCTTCACCTATTTACTCAATAAATCACCAAGACCTGCTATTTTCTACCCTTTAACAATTCATATTTGACTCTGTACTGCCATTGACTCTCCTGGATGAAAAGGACAAAGGAATGTTAATTATTTGGGGGGGAGGGGTAGCATCCTTAGGATAAAGACCCTTCTTGTAGAAAAGAACTTAGCAGAAAATGGTTTTACAAAACAAAATAGAAAGCTATGATGCATGAGGCTAAATTTCCTAGATCCTTCTTTCCTTCTTGGTGAGTCCCCGGCTGCAATTGCCATTTCTTAAAGAATCGTAACAGTGTTCACTTTACTCCCAGATCAGCTTACTCTCCTGACTCTTTAACTCCTCAGCATTCTTTCCCTGAAGTGCTCTCTTCTTCCCTCTTTTTAGTCCCTTTTTATGTTTGGTCTTTTCCTATTAAATACAGGCTTCTTAACAGTAAGGATCACCTTGTTTTCCTGTATTGTATCTTCAGATTTCAGCAAAGTGTCTGATATGTAGTAAGTGTCTAATGATGCTTTATCCGTTTCTATCTTATCTGTTATCCTGACCCAAGCCTATGTCTATGAGACTCTCTTCTTATTGGTGGAGATGAATACTTTGCCTTGCATGAGGCATAGGATGGAGTTGGTAAGAGGTGAGAGAGCTCTAGCCTTTGCCACTCCCTTCTGAGGCTCTGCAAGTGGGTTTTCCTTTTGAATGTACCTTAAGGATTTTTCTGGACCAGCCCCCCTTTTGGAATTCTTCAGGATCTATATCCTTTGGAACTGCCAAGTCTTATTTGAGTATGACAGAGCTTTGGATTCAGTGCAAATAAAGGCTATATATACCTCCTTGAGAAAGTTACTTAACACTTCTAGGTCTCAGTTTCTTCATTTGAATAGATGGTCTCTGAGGTCCTTTCCAGGTCTGCAACTATGATCCTATGACTTTGTTTAAGTTATGGTCTATTAGCCATTTTATATGACTTTGGGGTACATGGGCTAGAAGCCCTCTAGGATTTAACTTCCATAATTTTAAATAAGAAAGTTAGACAATGAGCTCCAAGATATGATCAGGATCTAAAATTATCTGGTTGTATAAGTAGAGCAATATGAACAGAATAGATATTGTCAGGGAATAGAAAATGTAAGTTACATGTTCATGAGAAGAACCCATTTGTTATCTCTTGAAGAGTAATGAACCATTCGTGATTTTTGAGTGTGGGAGATGTGAGTGATTTGTTTTTGGAAAATGAATATATTCCATGTTTCCCCAATAATAAGACACTGTCTTATTATTTTTTTGGACAGAAAAACACCAGAGGGCTTATTTTCAGGGGTGGGCTTATTTTAATGAACATTGACAGCAATTTGAATAAACAGGTAAATGTGAACAAAAAAATGTACCTTTATTCAATAATGAATTCAATAAAGAACAGGATGACGCGCTCACTGCTGCAGCTCTGATTGGATGCAGCTCAGAGCGCGGTGTGCATTTCACGGGAGGGGGAGGAAGGTGCATACAGAGGGTACTGTAATGTAGCGTGTAGTGCAGGGGATCACCTTCACTACAGTAGCAATCTCAATAGGGCTTATTTTCGGGGTAGGGCTTATTTTAGAGGAATCTTACACAGTAAGGGGAGGGATTTAGGTCCTCCTATTTTCGGGATAGGTCTTATTATCGGGGAAACATGGATCTTCTCCAACCCTTGATAGTGGTCACTTCATTACTCTCCCAAAGTTATATAGGAATAGTAATTTGGAGAAGGCATGAAATCTTATGAAGAGGTATATCTCCTCCAGAATGAAAACGTCCAATGGGCAAATAGCAAGGTTTCCTTCATTTGTGCTCTTGCCTCTTGTTTTCTAATGTAAGCCAGAATCTGTGCATTTTAAGAATCATCTCAAGGATGATGATAATGACATTTCATAATTTAGTGCTTTAGAGTTAGCCAAATAGTCATTGTCTTAGGGTGAGGGACAGATAGTTAAAGTATTTAGTGGACCCTTACCCTCAAAATTCATATTGGAGAACATAGAAGACTTTTAATTCTTTACATTTATCTCTGCATTCAGTTAACAAATAGCTGTGTACTTCATAATAGGATATCTACTAAATACCAATGATGCAAAAATGAAATGAAATTGCCCCAGAATTCAAGGAGTTTATCATTTCCTGTAATGTTAACTGATATTTATAGGGCATTTTAAGGATTTCAAAGCACATTATGTTGAGATGCTCAATTAGTAGCCATTATCAACATTTAAAAGATGAAGAAACTGAGGCCCAGAGAAGTTTAGGGAGCATCACACAATGTCCAAGATGGAATGAAATGATTTACATAAATTAACAGGTGTAACAAGTATTGTATTTCTTTCCTTCTCAATGGGTGGAAGGTAAGGTGAAGAGAGTGAGAAAATTTGCAACTGAAAATAAAATTTTATAATACATATAATGGGGTGTGTGTGTGTGTGTGTGTGCGCGTGTGTGTTCACACATACATAGCCAGTAATAGCTATCTCTTTTTTATTTTTTATTTTTTGCTTTTTGGAGGGGGTAAGGCAGGGAAATTGGGGTTAAGTGACTTGCCCAAGGTCACACGACTAGTAAGTGTTAAGTGTGTGAGGTCAAATTTGAACTCAGGTCCTCTTGACTCCAGGGCTGGTCCTCTATTCACTGTCACCTAGTTGCGCTATACTAGCCATCGCTTGGAAAAAATTACTTAAAACGAAAATGGAGAACAAAGAAGCTACACAAAACTTAAGTAGCACATATAAATGCTGCTTATATTTTATTTATATACAAATTTAATGGAAAATTTCTGTTTATATGTGAATTTATATAAATTTTGTTTATAAATGAATTTTTATTTATATATAAAATAAAAAAAAATAACAAGCACAGCAAATGTTAAAGCCCAAATAAATAGTTGTTTAACTCAAACTCCTGAGGAGAATGTGCATTAATGAAGCTCTAGAAAGATCGTGCACTTAGTGAAAGAACAGGAGCCAGAGCACACATCCTTTGACTCCCATGCCTGAGATTTGCTCTGTATTGTGTGACTAGTGGAACATGTGTGAGTGCAGTACACATATTAAATGCAAGAATGTATTTGTCTCTCTATCTAATTTTTCTATATCCTTTTCTATCTCTCCAGACACATATACAAAGATATACACACAGGAATATATACAAGCATACAAATATGCATATCTCTACACACAAGTGTTCAATAGATACACATATATACAACTACATGCACATGTACACACATAGCAGCATGCATACTCACAGTACATGCACACAATGTATACATATGTGCGTGTCTATCCACACACATGTGAGCATACGTGCACACAATATATTGTTTACATGTACCTATATATGTTTGTATGTATATGTACATGTATACATACATAAATACACAAAAATAATTATAGAAATATGTATTTCAGAAAATACTCATGTGCATTTGCAGAACTTGCATAAATAATCTCCCCCCTCTTGTCAGTGGTCCCCCAAAGAGCGAACGTTTACCAAAACCATTTATAGATTTATTGTCTACAACTGGAAATATGGTACACATCAGAGGAAGCAACATTTATAGATTTATTGTCTATAACTGGAAATATGATACACATCAGAGGAAGCAAAATTTGAGGGCCTACTGATGATGAAGTTTTTGAATTTTGATAATTTGGTAATTTTGAAGAAATGTATTCATAGAAGTCACTGTATAATGCAAATAGAAATACAGTCAATTAAATATTCAACATGGGCACTTGAAAATGCACATGTATTTTCTGTGTGAAAAGAGATAGCATGTCTAGCTTCCCAGGGACTATGAATATTTGAGAATGAACAGTTCACTTGTTAGTTTTTTTCTTAGTATTGAAGATTTTAGGCATCATGGCATAAGCTTGAAAGTTCATTAGTGATTTTTTTGTTGTATTAGCGATTTTTCTTCAATTGCAAATTTCCATCATCATCTAACTAACATTATGATAATGAAGAAGTTAAATTAAATTAGCATATTGTATACCATAATGTGAAAACAATAATACATTATGATCATACAAGACAATGGATAATTGCTAGAACAATAAGGCTGTGTCTTCAATAAAGATAATCCAGCTCATTTTAGCTCCCTATCATCATGCCCAGTTTCAACCAGGGAATGAGCTCAGCCAAATACCCATGTTACTGATGGAAACCTGCAATGCTTTCAGTATAAGCTTTCTTCTCTGTAGGCTTGTTTAAGTGTGTGTCATCCTCTGCTTCTCTGACGAACTGACATAAATTTTCTAGCTCTATTTATCTATTGGTGTCCAGGTCACTTTTATGTGAGCACTTTGGTACTCAGAATATCTATTATATATAATCCCATTTTTTTTCCAAATTGGGCTTTTTATCTTTCCTTGTGGTAAAACACTATTAACTTCAATTGATTAACTGTATTTGAGAAAATAAATGCTTTCTACACATGTTCCTTTTTAATAAGGTAAAGATTTTGCGGAAAATTTGAATTACAAATGTTTTTTATTTCAGTGTAGTATGTTTTTAGTTCAGTGAAGTCCTCAGCATTCAATGTTTACAGTCCAAACCTTTTAATTTACTTTTCTTTTCTTTTTTTCTTTTTCTTTTTCTTTTTCTTTTTTTGTCTTTGCAGTTCCACCATGGTTTTTAATTCACCCTTCAAATCTCTATGCCTATGAGAGTATGGACATTGAGTTTGAGTGTGCTGTCTCGGGAAAGCCTGTGCCTACAGTGAACTGGATGAAGAATGGAGATGTGGTCATACCTAGTGATTATTTTCAGATAGTGGTAATTACATTTTGCCCTATTAGATTTACAGCTTTTTTTGAAATTGTGTGGTAGTTCTTCAGTTATATCTGGATATGACTTTCTTGAGGAACACAAGGTCCCTGTACCTGATTTTCAAATGTGTTACAAAGCTGTCTTCTGAAACAAACTGGATTCTTTGAAAGCACGTTTTTCAATGTATTTTAAAGTTATTTTCCTCAAGCAAATAATAGTCCATGAAGTGATCTGAAATAAATCTCTGTTGCTATTTAGTAGATTCAAGCTTGATATAATAGTATATTATCATTTTAGAGTTAGCAAGGACAATATAGTTTGAGAGGAATTTCATCCAAATCTCTTGGGTTATGAATGAATTAGCTGAGTCCCAGTAAGGCTAAATGACTAGCAAGAGGTTACATGGCTAATTAGTGACACAACCAGAATTAGAACCCAGGTCTTCTAATCCAGCATTCTTTCTCTTTCACTATGTTGCCACTTACGTATACTTCAACATTATTTTATGGCCCTAAATTTCCATAAAAAATTATGTAATTCTGGTATATCCTTTCTCTAGGAAGATTGTGGAGATAACTTCAGTCTTCCTCAGTTTCTAGTATAATATCTTTCTTTTAGTGAATTCTCATTAGAATAAAAAAGGTGGATATTAACAGAAAAGACTTGGAATCATTATCATCATTACCATCATCCAGTGTGTGAATTTGGGCAAGTCTCAACTTCTCTGAGACTCGATATACTTGGTAAAATAATGATGAAAATGCTTTATCCTACCTCTTTCATAATCTTATGGTGACTATGAAATGAGATCTTTGCACGAAAGTTCTTTGTATCTGTAAAGCAATATAGAAATTCAAACTTTGTGAATTAAGATGATAATAATAAGAGGAACATTGACTTAGAAATGGAAGGAACATCAGAGTTAAAACCTCTCATTTTACAAAAGACCATACTGAGCCCCAGAGATGTAAAATGTCCTGTCCAAGGTCACACAGGTAGTAAATCTCTGATGAATTCAGGTCTTCCCACCTGCACACACTATGTTTTATCCTTTGTACCATCTACTTGATGTTCTACCTACTTACAAGTTTTGTTCTGGGCTTTACAATTTTTCAATTGTATTTTTCTATATTGTTTTGAGTTCTGGAGACAGCTTAGGTAGAAGGGATGCATACATACATATATATATATATATGTGTGTGTGTGTGTGTGTGTGTGTGTGTCTATATACATGCAAGTGTGTATATATATATATAGGTATGTATAGGTATGTATGTGTGTGTATATGTGTGTGAGTGTATTTTTTTACTATAAGAAACTTGGCCACTATCCTTTTTGATGAAAGTTATTCTGTCTTTCCTTGTTTATATCCAGTGACAAGATAGCAAGAGACCTGTCCCTAAAAGGCATAGACTACCCTTTTTAAGTGGTTTTTGCTTAACAGTTTTAGTAAATGTACTTTTAGGGATTCATTTGAGCAATTATACCATAGTATCTGTTATGTTAAAGTACAAAGTTTCAGCAAAATATCTTTTTCACAAAAAAGTGCAATAATTTTTATAGTTTTATATATTTATATATGAACAAGTTCACATCCAGAGGTGAGGTGATACATATACCTGTGGTAGAGCAAAAAAGTGTAACCAAAGAACGTCTAGGTTCTAGCGTAACCTCTGAACATCCTAAAAGTGTGACTGTAGGTAAACCATTGTCAGTCTCATCATCTCATCTTAGTGACCCCAAGCAACTTTCAAAGACTCTATAATTTTCAGGGTAAATGTCAATATGCATGGAGAGAAGGATTTTCCTTTCTAGAATTTCCTATGCCAATGAAATCACCAAAGTAAAAAAAGCAAAACAAACCCAAGTAAGTGCTAGAAACAGAGTTAGTAACCTAGGGCTGCTTATTCCCTGCCTCTTATTCCTCTCATCTTCCTCTTCCTCCCCCTGCTCTTCCTTCTCTTCTTCTTCCTCCTCCTCCTTCTCCTCTTCCTGTCACTACAACTACTACTAATACCACCAGCACCACCACCACCACCAGCACCACTACTACTACTACTACTACTACTACTACTACTACTACTACTACTAGTATGACTATTGCCATTGTTAAATACATAGTTTGTAATGTGCTTTGTAATAATTACTTCATTACTTTATAAATATTACTTCAACACTTTATAAGTATCACTTCAACAACCCTGGGAAGTAGGTTCTATAATTATTCCCATTTTATAGGTGAGGAAATTGAGGCAGTTAAGCAGCATGGCTGTAGGCAAATAACAAGTAGGTATCAGAGGCCATCTCAGTACTCAGATCTTCCTAACTTCATGTCAAGTAGTTAGTCCACACTTAAATGCCAATGATGTATCATACAGTCTCCTTTGTTTAAGGGGTAGAGATCCTTGCAGAGACCATGGTTTTTGTTTTTTTGTTTCCATTTCTTTCTTTGTTTTAACTACCTTTTGTGTACCTTTGGTTCCTATATGACATTCCAAGGATTGAAGGAAACATCTCCATTTTTTACCTTTCTCATTTATCTTTTATATTTCAAAATAGTTGTATTTTCAATTGATTTCATATCATTTGATGGAAATACAGTGATGATGAAAAAAAGTTAACTTTGGAATGCTTTACAACCCATTAGTTCCTTTAAGTTCACTGCTGTTTGCCCTACAACAGAATTAAAAATGACCTGTCATTCAGCGATTTGAAATGTGCTGTATACACATGAAATATATGCTGCTTGCATATAAAGGAAATTGCTGGGTGCCCTTAAGGATACATGATAAAATGTAACATTTGTTTTCTGTACAGTTTGAATAATCTTTCCCCCTGCATGACTCATTACTGCCAACCCATTTAAATGTCTACAATCTTAGGGAAAGGGAAAATAAAATGCAAAACGCTTGTCTCAAACTCATTGTATACTTAAACAAATATTTTTCCCAAAAGCTTCGGAAATCTAAGTCTTGGACCAAAGTGATATATAACTATGCGCTTCTGACAGTACATCTAATATTAATAGGAACTTTTATGAGAATTGCCAATTAGAAATTACCTACATGTGAGAATTTTATATTAGTTGAGAATTTGCTACCTGATTCTGAAAACAATTAAGTATTCCCCATGAGAGAATATTTTTCAATTTAATGACTTAAGGGGATGTGATTTAGCATGCCTCAAATTTATACAAATAATGCTTCTACTAATAACTAAAATAAACTGAGTTAAGTATAAATTAAAAACAGTCTTCAGATCATTAAATCATTTTTCCTCATATAAATAGAAACAGATTGGCTTGCCACATGGAAGTGAAAACTTACATTCATTTAATTTAGTTGTTTGTTTTTTAATGGGAGATACAAGATAATTTGAAACTTGTCAGCAAAAAAAAAATTTTTTCTTCAATTTTTCCATAAACTGGAAAATCGTTCTCTGAGTATGATAGAGTTTATTTGAAAAGTCATAAATGATCAACAAAGAGACATATAACAGGGAAAAGTGAGTTAGTCATATGCAAAAACAGAGGGATAGCCAACAGATGGCCCATGTCCACCACTGGTCACAATACCATGTCATGAGAACTAGAAGCTGTGGTTTCTGCCCTCCCTCCAATCACACACACACACACACACACACACACTCCCCCCTCCCTCACAACTGTTGATATTGAACTCTAATCATTTTGGAGGGTGGGGCAAGAAGTAAGGCAAGTCATTGATACAACCTATCACTCACCTGATGAAGATTCTTCAGTTCATATGCACATTGTCTGTACTTCATTATGTCCATGGACTCAAGGTAATAAGCTTAATTGTAATACCAGATCACATGTTTGTTGATACAATTAGTAGATACGTAGGAAACCACTAAGTTTTATGAAGAGGTGTAAGTGAAGCAAAGATCCAATGAGTACGTCCTCCCTTCCAGTATATTCAGGAAACTAACAATAAAGCTTGGTTGAAGTTATGCTTTGGTGCTGATTTGTGTTGTTATTGTTTTAAAAACATCTCAGTCATTTGTTCTTCTCCCTAGGGTGGCAGCAATTTGCGGATCCTTGGAGTAGTAAAGTCAGATGAAGGCTTTTATCAATGTGTAGCTGAGAATGATGCTGGGAATACACAGACCAGTGCCCAGCTAATCATCCCTGAACCTGGTAAGAAGCTAAGAAATGCTGTTTGTAATTAATGTGATTAGTACTCAATTTAGAAAACCCAAAATGCTTTATACATCTCTCCCAGATCCAGTTCCAAATTATTTGGGCTACCAAAGAATGAACTGTTAAAAGAAGGAGGGGAGGAGGGGTTCCTTGATCAAAAGAGTTTTGGAGTGGGGACTCAAAAATTTGGGAAATCTCTCAGAAGGTGAAAGATATTTAGATATACATTCTATGTTAGGTCAATGTCTCTTTCTAACTGTTTTTGGAAATGTTTTTATTATTATGAATGAAGGAAGAATCTTGTTTTGTTAGTTTCTGATAATTAAAAATGGATAAATGTTAAAAATCATTGTATTTTTGTAGCATTCATATAAAATTTTCTTATAAATGTACTACAACACTTGGAAACAAACTGCTTAGGACTAGTGGGATAATCAAGAAATAAGACCCCCCAAAAATAGGAAATTGAAATTTTCTTTCATTTTTGCCTCGATATAGTTTACAAAGAACATAAACTATTCATTTTCGTAGATGTTTTATATAGCACACATTTATTGCATGAATGTTGAGTGTTTTCTTTCTGTTGATAATGCTAACTCTTCAGTTACTCTTGGTCTTTAAAAAAATTAGTCTTCTAAGAAGCAAACTAAATAAATTTAAATGATATCTCATTGTCTTAGATGATTTTTTTTAATGTGACTATTAAGTCCTCAGATCCAATGCATTCTTTATCCAATCATGTGAGACACAGACATAATGCTCACAATGTGATTTCACTCAACTTCCCTCCCCTTTTTTTTTTTTAAAGTTGGGTATAGAGGGGAAGAATTTCAAAACTATAGGAATGAGAATAGCCCATCTATTGGATAAGACAATGAACTATCATTTAAGGTCCTTTATTTATCAGATGATTTTATTTTCCAATTTCGTGTATGCTGCCTTCTAAGTTACTATGTGCAGAAAAATATATGCTTTAAAACAAATGAAAATAATAATAACAAGGTGGGAGGAAGGGAGAAAGAAGAGAAACTTTAAAAAGACTGCCTCTAACTCAACCAGAACTATGCACACTATATTCTGACTCACTGATGATTACTTAGGGAATCAGACTGGCACATTTTACCTCAAATTAAGTTACACACAGGAAGCCTCATCACAGAGGAAAACCATAATCCAACAGGTAGCCTTTAATCACAGAAGCCAGCATTCAGCTTGGGCTCTTTGATTATTTTTCAGTAGATATAAGCCTGGGGGAAGAGGGCTACCCTTAGCAGTAATGTAGTTTTAATATATTACCAGAACCCGCCTAGAGGAAACTGGATAATTCATTACTTCTTCCACCTAGATGTTAAAATGCTGTCAGTAAATTCTGTACTCATGGTCAGTGTTTATTATGTTTGGCATTGGATTAGAATGAAAGCAAAAGAAAATGAAGACAAAATCCTAAAGGGCTGCAGGATACCATTGTAACTGTCTGCGTTTCCCCCTTATAAATGATGGATGACTTTTTCCTGGCTATTTAATCAGATCTTCAAACAATGCCACTCCAATTCCTCAGAGATGTTGAGGAGGCCAGCATGCACAGATGGTAGAGAGGCAAGCTATACATATAAATTAAGTGATGGGGCTGACCATGGTGACGAGAACACAGCCCTCTCTTTTAAAAATTGGTCAATAAATGGTCACCATATATATTCAGGCACAGTGTGAACCCTGCGTTGCCCAGCTGTTCAGTTTTGGCCTGTCCACAGGCCTCTGACTGAGAGTTACCCCTGGCAACCCCGACAATCTGTTCCTCAGTGAGGCCCAGACAATGACCTATTCTGTGTGAGTTGATACTCAGGGAAGCCTCATGAAGTTTCAATATTATTTCTTATAAACATTTTTCAACCCCACTTTTGGAAACTAGTCATTTAGAGATAAAAAATAACAATCTATTGATCACTAACTTCAGTGAACTGCTTTCTTCCTTCTCTTGACAATGCTCTGTGAGAATTAAAGTGTTGTTAATTGATGTGCTGTCACATGTAAAAGGGATACAGCTCTTTACAGGTAGAAGTCAGATACCTTTCCATCCCCACTATCCACCCCATCATTTACATTCCTTAAAATGTATTATGCTCAGTCTTTGAAAGCCTAGTTAATAGTAAAGGGCTCCTAGCAGTAAGAGAATGAGATTCACAACCTGAGGTTCAGTTCATGATTACTTTCAATATAAAACTGGCATAAGAAGTTACTGTGAACAGCCTTGATTTTTCTTTCCATCCCCAGTGCTTAGTATAGCATGTGGCCAATAGAAAGAACTTAACTGTATGTTTTGTTAGTTGCTTGATCAAAGAGAATAGGAGCCATGATACAGGTCCCAAAAGTCTTAGTGAAATTTTAAGGTATTAAACCTATTTCCTAAAGCTTTAATAACTTTTCACTAAAGCTTTTCCTAAGCTTTAGTAGCTTAAATCTGCACTAATTCTTTTAGTCTTAAAGCATTCAAGCTTTAATAGCTAAAACCTCAAGTAAGACTTTGGGGATACACTGCATGTTTTTTCCCCTTAGTAGATATGTGATTTCCTTGGTATCAGGAACAACTCTTGGTGATAAAACCCCTGCATATTATTCCCCACTCTGCAATATCTTAGACTGATTAAATTTCCTGTGCAGATCCTGAAAGTTTAAATCACTTGCCCAGGGTTCTACAGCTAAATTGTGTTAGAGGATGGACTTGAAACCAGATTTTATTTATTTATTTGTTTTTTTCTGACTCTGAGGTGAGTTCCATACCGTATGTCAAAGTGCTTCTACTTGGCATGTAAATTTTAATTCTGTAATAATGAATGGGAAGTTAATTATGTTGCTTTGGTTGTATTACTTGTGTACCTGTTAGATGTACATTAGTTAGCAATGGCTTACTTATGTATAAGAAGTATCTATTCTGAGCCAAGTTGCAGAGAAAAATAATGCTATGAGGTAGATACCATGGATGGTGAGCGATGGAGAAGATAAGTATTAGGAAGTCCATACATATATGGGTCAGGAGGAAAAGTGCCAGCGACACAGGAAATTTGTGGATCAGAGGATAGAATATGCCAGTGTTTGAAGAGGTGAGCAGAACACAAGAAGACAACAATTGAAGTCCATGCCTCACTCAGTTTCTCATCCCTGTTCTCGGTATTTTTACCATGTCCTAAGCTACACTGTCCACTCATCTTTAGTGGAAGGCAACGTGGAACAGTGGGGGTGAAAATAGTAGCTGCAATAAGTAGCTCTTGGCATTCAAAAAGCAGCTGTGATGGGGTGAAAGCTGGGCAGAACAACTTGAAATGAATATGGAAAGCAAGTTAAGACAAAATTGGAATCCCAGTTAAAGGTATGACATGATGTTTTATTTCCAAAACTGCAAGAAAAGCCTTCTGGAAAAAAAAAAAGTCAAGTGATCTTAAGAACAGTAAATCCTATTAGAAACCACCACCAGCTTGGCCCATGAATTCAAGCTTATTATGTAGCAAGTCATGTTCCCCACAGTAACTTATAGTGCATGCCTCTCGCTTTAACAAGAACTTCCTTTCATGCTGGTGTTATCTGCATTCCCCAAAACCACTGTTATGATGGAGTTCTTCTGTACTACGGGAAATATATTGCTTAGGCATTTAGAAAACTGTGAATTGCTATCAATTACCTGTCCTTCTCAGAAAGGTTATGATTAAGAATGATGTTGAATTTTTCACATTGTAATAAGGTGGTACATCACAGGGCCTAGAAATAGATAAAGTTATTTAAGGCTAGGTTTAAGCTTTAAGGCATAGAAAGTGCAAGTTTTATCCCAGATTTATTATTTTTTTGGTATGTACTGCCTTATCAATTTGAAGAGAAAAATTGGAAAAACCTAAAGGGCAAGAAGAAAGTCTATAGGCACTGACTGACTTTTCTAACTATATTAACTGTCACTAAATACAACATTTCTTCGTGAATGTTAATTTTTTTACATCATTACTTCAACGGGATTGTGTGAAGGAATGAGTAATTGCACAATTAGTCTTAACACTTCAAGATCTGTTAGGATTTAATTTGCCAGCATAACAGCACTGAAGCGACTGTGTAAGAGAATGCAACTAACACTAGAGTGATGTACTTCCTAATCTGGCATTAGTTACTGACAGACAATTAAGTGTAATTATCAATTCTTACTGTAGAAAATGATTATGATTTAAGGCCTTCACTGTTTTTGGGATTGGGGTAAAAGTGTTCACAACTCCCCTATAAATGCAGATGCGGTGAACCAAAAGTGTTTCCTAGTCAGCATCCCAAACTGGGAATTCTGTGTACAGAGCAGGTCAGCTATCATGGGTTTTTCAGATTTGTCATAGTTGAATTAAGGTGTTCTCAAATATCATGGTAGACCATTTAAAATAAGAGTTTTACCATTTATTCAAAGGCAAGAGAAAGTATGTTGAGGGTCTCTGGAAATATTTTCCATCCTAAGCAGAGGCAATTTAACTTGGAATGTTTTCAAGTACTTAATATGTACCCAATAATAACTTCCTTTTTAAAATACTTGCATTAAATGTCATTTTAGGCTCATGCACATTTAAACTAATATTTTCCTAAACATATTCTACCTATTAGATAATTGTAAAAGTCAATATTGGTTTGTTTAAAATTGAAACTATTAAAGAGGCTTGAAAAATTTTCCCCTTGTTAATTTCTTTTGTTTTTGATCACCTTTAAAAAAAAGTTCCTTTTCCTATAATATAATTTTGTATACCAACGAAAATAGGTTAGTTATTTGACCTGGCTTTACCTTTTGCTCTCTCTAATCCAGAGCAGAGTATCATAGATTTGATTATTTGGTCCATCTCTGCATCCACTGAATAGAACAATGATGGTATTACATAGGGTAGAATAGAAAAAAGTCGATTATTTGACCATGGAAAATGTTCTGCATTTATATGATAAGGCAAATGTCATTCTTGGCTTTTATTTTCTTTTGTCTTTTTTTTTTAACTAGGTAATATCTCCCCATATATTTCACCTTTGATTTGTTTCAGTTTTGGTAATCTTACATTTTGTGTTGACTCATTTATAATTGTGAGAATATAGCATCAAACTTTCAAACTTCAAAAGATTTTAGAAACACCCTGCTAAAGTTCTACAAAATCAGCACATTACTACACCGCAATGAATCCTTGGGTTAATATAATGAGAAAAAATTTTTTTTCTTTTCATGAGAAGGGTTTTTTCCCTTGAAAATGAGCTATCCTACCCACAAATTCCTATTTTTCTTAGTTCTTTACAATTAAAAATTTTTTTAAGTATTCATTTTGGTGGCTTGTCTATGTTAATAAAAGGGGGTTCATCATATTACAGTATTTGTAAAGTAATTATTTCATTGCTCCTCAGGGATTTAGTAATTTTTTAAATTTGGCATACCATCCTCACTTGTTTTATGCAATCCATTTGAGCAATACAAAAAAGAAACGTACATTTTGTAGTCAAAGTGGTAAAGTAAACTGAAGGATCACGCACACATAGGTAGTACTTAGCAGACAGAAGATGATCGAATCAAGGATTTAGAATTTAAAAGGATGTTAAGGACCATATAAGTTAACCACCCTAACTTTATAGATATAGAGCCTAAGGCCCAGAGAAGTTCAATGACTGGGTTAAGATTATATAAGTAGTAAGTTACCAAAGTAAACTCAAGTCCACATCAAAATCCATTGTTCTTTCTACTATACTCCTTGGTTGGTCTGAAGTTTCCAATGAGAATGTTGGTATATATGACTGTTCCTTTAAAGTTCTCCAGTTTAAGGTGATTTACTTTCTCTCAGCATGATCGCTTTGGACAATGCAAGCATAATTTAATGGGTAAGAGAAGGTTGTTTCTAAAAAAGGGTTGTTTCTAAAAAAATGCAGACACTTGATGAATTTCTACTGGTTTCATGAGTAAGCATATTTTTATAAGAAAAAGAACATGGACTTTTAGGATCATATTTACAACCATATATTGAATACAACTATACATTCATGTATATTTTTTGTATAGTAGTTATATCATCATATAAATAACTATATATGGCTATATAAACATGCATATATTGTGGATATATATCAACGTGCATATGCATATATACATATATGTATATAAGTACACATCACATATGTGTGTGTATGTGTGGAGAGAAAAAAGCAGACACTGGGTTTTTTATTCATTTTCCAAATGCTTTATTAACTTCTGATTTACATCATTCATTTCCGCCAAATTTTGGGTTACAAATTTTCTTCCCATTTTTCCCCTACCCACCACCCCAGAATAGCAGTCCCACAGGATATCCCCTCCTCCAATCTGCTCTCTCCCATATCTCCTCCCATACCCCCTTAGACTTTTCCAGTAGGGCATTGAGGATCTCTATGCCCCAGGGTCTGCATATTTTATTTACCAATTACATGTAAGATAGTATTAATAATAGTATATGTGTATATATAATTTTAAACATTTGATTTTAAAACTTTGAATTCCAGATCCATTCCCTTCCTCCCTTGTCACCCACCCTTACTGGGAAGATAAGTAGTTCAATATAGATTGTATATGTGTAGCTAATGCAAAACATAGTAGATATGTTATAAAAGACTGACTATATTTCCATCCCTCCTATCCCACCTCCCACTTGTTCTATTCTCTGCTTTGATACCATCCCTTTTCAAAAGTGAGTGCTTCCAACTTCCCTCCCCAGCAGCCTGCCCTCCCCTCCATCATCCCCACTCACATCCCCTTCCCGCTACTCTCCTGTAGGGTGAGATGCCTATTTAGTGTGTATTTCATTTCCTCCCTGAGCCAAATTCAGTGAGAATGAGGTTGACCCATTCCCTTTTGCCTTCCTATTCACCCCCTCCATTTAACCCCTTTCCCTTGCCTCTACTTTATGAGATAGTTTACCCCATTCTGTCTCTCTATCTCCTCTCATTATATTCCTCTCTCACCTGTTAATTTCCCCTTCTAAGTATCATCCCTTCCTATTAAATTGTTCCTGTGACCTCTATATATACATGTAAGCATATATACACACATTCACACATGTGTTCATATGCCCATATAACCTCCAATATAGAAATATATATATATATATATATATATATATTTCTATTCCCTTCAACTATTTTCATACTGAGAAAAGTTTCATCAGTTACAATTATCATTTTTCCATGTAAGAATGTTAATACTTCAACTTTGATCAATAGCTTATGATTTCTTTTCCCTGTTTACCTCCTCAAGCTTCTCTTGCTTCTTATATCTGGATGGAAAATTTTCTATTCAACTCTGGCTTTTTCATTAAGAATGCTTGAAATTCCCTATTCCACTGAATGACCATATTTTCCCCTGAAACATGATACTCTGTTTTGCTGGGTAGGTGACTCTTGGTTTTAATACCAGCTCCTTTGACCTCTGGAATATCCTATTCCAGGCCCTTTGACCCCTCAGTGTAGAAACTGCCAGATCCTGTGTTATCCTGATTGTGTTTCCACCATTATCAGATTTTTGTCTTCCTGGCTGCTCATAATATTCTACCCTTGATCTGGGAATTCTGGAACCTGGCTATAATATTCCTAGGAGTTTTCTTTTTGGGATCTTTTTCAGGTGATCGGTGATTTCTTTCAACCTCTATTTTGCCTTCTGGCTCTAAAATATCAGGGCAATTTTCCTCGAGAATTTCTTGGAGGATGATTTCTAGGTTCCTACTTTGATCATGGCTTTCAGATAGTCCAATCATTTTTAAATTATCTCTCCTGGTTCTATTTTCCAGGTCAGTGGTTTTTCCCATGAGATATTTCACATTGCCTTCTATTCTTTCATTTGTTTGGATCTGTTTAATAGCATCTTGATTTCTCATAAAGTCACTCGCTTCCCTTTGCTCCAATCTAAATCCGAGGGAATGATTCTCCTCATTGAGCTTTTGAGATTCTTTTTCCATCTGGCAAATTTGGTTTTTCAAGGCATTCCTTTCCTCATTGCTTTTTTGAGCCTCTTTTGCCAATTGAGTCAGTTTTTTAAGATGTTGTTTTCCTCAGTCAAGCTGTTGAATCTCATTTTGTAATTTTCTTGCATTGTTCTCATTTCTCTTCCCAATTTTTCCTCCACTTCTCTTATCTGCTCCTTAAGGTCCTCTATGGCCTGTAACCAGATTGTATTTTCCTTTGAAGCTTTGTGGTAAAGGAGTTTTGACTTCACTTCCCTCCTCCTATTCCATGCTTTGCTCCTTTTTGTCCCCAAAATAGGAGTCTAATGTTGGAATCTTCTGTCTCCTTTGTTTCCTTTGCCTGGTCATGTCGCCCCTCAGTCACTTGACTTTTGCTACGGTAGGACTCTGCCACCAGACAGGGGAGCTTTTGTCCCAAACACTTGGGTTTTCTCAGCTGCCACAGCTATTAGATGGGTGCCCTCTCTGAGGCCTCCACATGCTCTGGCAAGCTGGACACACACCCCAGGACCTCCACCCTAGACTGCAGTCCAGATCCAAGCAGGTTAAAGCAAGAGCAATTACCCCTCAGACTGGTTGCTTGGTCCCCCTACACTCTGCAGGCCAGGAGGTGAAGTTGCCACATTGACACTGGCTGGCTGTGCCCAGCATCTCAGTAGGCTGAAGCACTCCGAACTACTGGTCCCAAAGTCCACACTTCACTGACCTCTCACTTTGTCCTTGGCATCTATGTGTTGATAAATCCGGAAATGGCCACAGCTGCTGGTGATCTGGAGTCCCTCCAGCTGGTGGCTGGTCAGGCCCACCCTGGGGCTAAAACCTCAAGCTCATGTGGTCCTGGGCTTGGCTCCCAGAATGTTGTGCTGGCCGCTTGCTGCTGGCCTGCGTGTCATTTTGTAGGTTCTGCAGCTCCAAAGTTTGTTTAGGGTCCACTTTTTACATGGATTGGGGAAGATGGAAACAGGAGCTGTGGAGAGGTCCTGCTTCTACTCCACCATCTTGAACCAGACACTGGGTTTTAACTTATGACAGATCAAGTGTTTTTCACGAAATCATATAACTGAAATTAAACAAACTTTTGGGTAAAGCAAATATTTTAGGAGTAAGAAAGGCTTAAGATGTAACTATATATATTCCTCATCTACATATTAGGAAATCTATTTCTTTGAAGTTTTATTAATGTGTTTTGTTTGTTATACCACAGTAAATTTCGGTCTGAACTTCTAATGGGCCTTGCCTTGTGAGAAAGAAAACAGTTAATCAATGTAAAATGAGTAAATGAACACATCTCTTCAGCATTTGGCCCCATTATTTTTTCTGCCTCTCAGTCAAGACAAGAGGTGTGTTTTATTTATTTTTTTTATTCATTCATTCATTCATTTATTTATATTTATTTATTATAAAATAAAATTTATTATATTTATTTATTTTTATTTTTTCTTCTCCATGACCAATGTTTATTAATCTAGAAAGTTTCAATATTGAGCTCCACTTAGTTATTCCTAGATTAAACATTTCACTTTACTGGAGCGAGGAAAGGGAAAGGAGGGAGAAAGTTTCCTTTTTTTATGATTATATCTTCAAGCAAAAGTAAGCTATTAATAGATATATAATGGTGAAGAAAATCATTTAGCCAGCTAGTTATGAGCCTTTATGAAGCAGCTTTTATAGGTCAGGCGTCGTTGTGCTAACCCAGGGGTGGGGAACCTGCAGCCTCAAGACCTCATGTGGCCATCTAGGTCCTTGGGTACAGCCTTTTGATTGAGTACAAATTTTACATAACAAATCCTTTTATTAAGGAGATTTGTTGTCAGAAGTTTGGATTCAGTCACAGGGCTTCCCTTGAGGACCTAAAAGGCCACATTTGGCCTTGAGGCCACCTGTTAACTACCCCTGTTAACCAATGGAGATACAAAGAAAGGCAGAAGACAAGTGCCTACTGTCAAGGAGATCCCAGACTGCTATTAACTTTTCTATCAAAGGCCAGAACCATAAGATGCCCTGAAGCTTGGAGGAAGGGTGTTGTGATACATAAGGAGGGAACCTGTGGATTACCATGAGGTCAGTAATGGAGAAACCGCTCCAGGACAAGGGCAAGTAAGGAAAGAACAAATATGGAATGGAGCTAGGTATGGCAGACAGTGGGGAGCAGGGAGGTAGAAGAAGCATGCTGTTTGGTAGGTATCATATTTTACCTAATTATTAAATTTAACTAAGTTCTTTACAACAATCGTGAGAAAGATGGAATATAAGTGTTCCATTTTAGAGATGAAAAAACTGTTTCAGTTGATAACTGTTCCCTTCCTTTCTAACATTTTGTGACTCCAAATTTGAACTTGATCATCCTATCCTTAATCAGATCCTTGAATGGTTGATTCTTGAATGATTTCTGATTGGATTCAGGAGCTATTTGGGAACCACTTCAGGGGGAGAGTGGGGTCATTGAAACAATGCCCACTGAAGTGTGCAGAGGCAAGGTTAGTGTTGCTCTTCTGCCAAAGACTTAGAAGTGGTAATACAATCACCTAGAACTACAGCAAAAGAGTCTGTTCATTCACTCATTTATCAAAGAGTTATCTTGTGTCTGCTATATGTGAGGTGCTATAATGGGTACTGAGTTGAGTAGGCAGAAGAATTTACTAGACAATCTATTAAGAGAGATGTGCCATATTAAAAAAAAAAAAAGAATTATAATCAGATTGTGATATCTGACCTGTAGGTGGCACCAATTGCAACAGCCCAGGGGTAATATGAGCAAAGCCAAGACTTGAGCAATGGTTTTATGAATAGGGAAGATGGGATACAATAATACAGTAATATCTCCATAATATGCTGGAGAAAGAATAAATGGATCTTGATGGCAGGATGAATATAGCAAGTATAGAGAGATTATTTATAGGAGCTATATACATTTAGTCCTGATTACTGTGGATATTTTGTGAAGTATTTAGCTTTATTTGATTTCATATTTCATATTTCCATTGAGCCAGAACAAATTATTATAGTTTACATAATTGTAACATCAAGTAGCATTAATTCAAATACATGTGACCACCTTGCAAGGTTTATAATAATAGAGAGCTAGGTGTAAAACATAGAACTATAGTTCCCTTTTCACTCTCAGACTATCTAGAGTTACCTGGTTCAGATGCCTTTGTTTTAAGATGTAATGGACTAATTTTAAAATAATGTGAAATTGAGGCTCTTTTGAACTAATGCTAATTAATTTTGTAGAATTTCTGAATGATAGTTAATTCAGCAGAAGAATACTGTATCTACATGGGAATACCAGTCTACTTTTTCTTTTTTTTAATTTATTAAATTTATTTATTTTCAGTTTTCTACATTCACTTCCATAAGATTTTGAGCTCCATTTTTTCCCCATCTCTCCCCTCCTCCCAACCCCAAATAGCATGTAATTTGATATAGGCTCTACATATACATTCATATTGAATCTACTTTCACATTAGTCATGTTGTAAAGAAGAATTAGACCCAATGGGAGAAAGCACAAGAAAAGAAACAACAAAAAAGAGAGGGAGCAAATAATATGCTTCAATCTGTATTCACATTTCACTTTCTCTTTCTTTATGCAGACAGCATTTTCCATCATGAGTCTTTTGAGGTTGTCGTAGATTCTTGCATTGCTAAAAAGAGATACATCTATCAAAGTCATCACAACACGTGAATATTACTGTGCACAATGTTTTCTTAATTCTGTTTACTTCACTCAGCATCAGTTCATATAAATCTTTCTGGGTTTTTCACCACAACTTGTTTAGCTATTCGCCCAACTGATGAGCTCCTACTCAATTTCCAATTCTTTGCTACCACAAAAAGAACGGCATAAATATTTTTATACATGTGATTTCTTTTCCCATTTTTATGTTCTCTTTGGGATACAGAACTAGAAGCAGTATTTCTGGGTCAAAGAACATGCACATTCTATAGACCTTAAGCATACCTCCAAACTGCTCCCCAGAATAATTGGATCAGTTTACAACTTGACCAATAATGCATTAGTGTTCCATTTTCCCCCTATCTTCTCCAGCATTTATAATTTTCCTGTTTCGTCATGTTAGCCAAAATGTAAGTGTGATGTAGTACCACAGAGTTGTTTTGATTTGCAGTTCTGTAATCAATAGTGATTCAGAGCATTTTTTCATGTGACTATAGATAACTTTAATTTCTTCATCTGAAAACTGCCTGTTCATATCTTTTGACCATTCGTCATTTGGGGAAAGTGTACTCTTTTCACTGAATTGAGTTCTGAAACAATTGAATGGTGAGCACTGGAGTGAGACATGGCTTTAAGTCATGGCTTTAAGTCCTGGCTTCTGTCACTTGCTAGCTGTGTGACCTAAAGAAAGTACTTCAAGCTCTCTGACATGCAGTTTTGTCATCCATAAAATTAGGATATAATATCTGCACAACCTACCTCATGAAGCTATTGTATGGAAAATGCTTTTAACAACATATAGCAGCATGTGAAAGTGAGCGCTTATTTTTTTTATTTTATTAGTGCTGTTTCAGTGAAAAAAAAAACTCAATCGACCAGTGGTTTGACTTAAGTCATGACATGGCTCTAGGACTGAATATGATAGTCATTTTAGTTAAAACACATATATTTGATGTAAATGTCAAAATATTATCTAAAGAAAATTACTCCATAGAACATTAAGCAATGAGTCATTGAACAAAAATTTCATATTTAGAATACCTACAGTTAAATTAAACTGTATATATAACCAAAAAGTGGTGATATTTAACACCTTTGGATCCCTTTTCTATCTCTCCATCACTGTCATTGCAGAAGTAGAAAACAATTGAACAGAATTGAGGGCCACATATTTTTTTTCTTGGTTTCAAAGTTTTCTAAGGCAAAGAATTTTACAATGGAGTGATCTGTATCCCAGTTATGAACTTTTGTTGAAATAGTTAAGTTGGTGTTTAGATCAAACACTCAGTATGTCACTGACATACATGAAGCCTTCCCAGCTGAATGTTTAGAAAATGATTTATGAGCATTTACCATCTGACAAGCATTATACTTGACTCTGGGTATTCAAAAATAAAAGTGAGATAGTCCCTGACCTCAAAGAACTAACTTTCTAAAAGGAGAATATATATATAGGGGAATGGTCTCCAAGGAAGAGTGTTTTAGTTTGGAAAGTCAAATGAATGGTGAATAGGACAGTCCATTAACTCTACCTTTTCCAGAGGCATTGGTAGAGTTTATTTGATTACAACCACTTGTTCTTATAATAAGAGGATTTTGGTGGGGGGTGGGGATTGAAGAGTTATGTTTGTTGGTATAGCATAATAAAATCAAAGGTCACTTGCTTACCATAATCAGGCATTGGGATAGAATTAGTGAAAGTATCAAGTATAATTATGTCTGGTTAAGTGAAATATTAGGTGAAAAGAGAGGCAAAGGTAAAAGCTTCAGAAAACAAATTTTCACCAGATGGTTCTTACTGGCTTTTCTTGAGAAAAGGAGGCAGATCTTCACACGTAAGTGTCCATGTTTGTGAATCATCGTAGGCCATTATAGCATTGAGAGCAAAGCAATGGATAGATTAAAATGGTGTCTGTTGGCTTTGCTTATTTTTATTGTGCTAGGAATAGAGCTAGGGGTTGGAGTAGGTCAGAGAATAAATGCTCAGACAAATTTGTAATATTTCAGGTGTAAGGTGGACCAGGATTGTCTCTGTATTAATGAAGAGAGAAGAAAGAATGAATGCAGAAAATATTTAAAAAGGCAAAAAAGAAATGGTAGTAATTTTGCATTGACTTAGAGAAGGGCTAAGGGAAGTAGAGAGAAATAACAATGATGGTAATTAAAGACTTAATAAGGGAATTGACAGTACAATGGGCATCATAATTCCCTGATGAGCTATGGGATATATATATATATATATACATATATATATACATATATATATATGTATATATATTTTGTCTCTTCACTGATGAAGTTCATTCTCTTACAAAACACAGAACAGCACAGGTTTCACAAGATTGAGAAGGGGACTCCTGCATTCCTGCTATTTTGAAATAAACAGGGCCAAGACAGTATTCAGAGGGCACGAGGCAATAAAAGCATATGATTGCCGAAACTCTCAAGACTCAAAAAATATAGATATGATTTGTTGTTGATATCTAAAGTGGGGAAATCATTATCCTTCCCCTCTATCCCTCCTGTCTGCGACATACACATATTAGAGAGCCCAGCATTAACTTAAAATAGGAAAGACAAACTTTGGCTCTCTGCCACCTGGAAACGAAATCCATTTAATTTACCCTGACTATCCTGGTTATAGTGTGAAATATAGACTAAATAGTTTAATATGGATTTATGTAATGAGCTCACAAATTGATTTTGCAAAGCATACGTGCTTTAGGAAATAGCTGCTTACTCTGCTCCAAACTGTATTGTGAACTCCTAACAGACTTCAAGGCTTTTGACTGATAGAAAATCTGACCTACTGCTATCCCCTCTTTTCTCCTCTCCGTATTCCCCCCTTAAAAATAGCCCACCACCCCAGTCTGTGGATGTGAAAACAATGAACTAGAAGCTGCAGCCATCTCCTAGGGGAGGCAGTCTTCATTCTGTAGCAATGCTAATGCCTTATCTCTGAGTGACAGGGGAAAAATAGGCTCCCTCAATCTGTCTCTAATTCCCTGTCTTCTTCTTTTCCCTCTGTTCAAAAATAGTCATATGTGCCTTATTTAAACATTAATTATTTAGCCTGGGCAATGTGCAGATAATTTGTAAAATGAAATACCTTATAAGTTTGAAGATGAATCCAGAGAGCTACTTCTTTCCCTCAGCTCTCCCCCTTACCTTATCTGGGGTGGCTGGAGCTAAATGTAATTGTAATTGGTCACTGGATGGGTCTGACACTGTCAACCTATCATTCTGGGATTGGATCCTGAAATTTGTAATTATAATGTCCTTTATCTCCATTTAAATTCAGCAGTGTCCTCACATTACTGTTCCTTCCCTTAAAATGTGGAGAATTGGGAGTGGGGGCTGGGGATGTTTTGGAAAGAGAGCTTTACCTCCATTGAAATCTCCACCCTTTCACAGTTCTGTTCCATTTCTCTAAGGCACCTTAGACCAGAGAGACTAGTTATCAAGAATGGTAATTTACAATATCAGAGTGCTTAATCTAAAATCTGTCCTTGTCAAAGGAGAACATGTTGGTCCCCACACAGCAATAATAGGAATTTCACTATAGCACAAGGCTCAGTCAGGATTCTCAACTGTCTTTCTTAAATTATGATCTATCCTCTTTAATTTATAGGGTTTTATTTTGGGGGGATGGGCAGGTTGATAAACTTTTAACATCAGAATAAGAAATTATATTGAATATTTTCACCTTTATCTAAACAAGAGAAGCAGTATGGTGTAGTGCTGGCCACAGAGAGGTGCCCTTGAGGTTGGAAAGACCAAGTTTAAATTCTGTCTTTGATTTAAACTATCTGTATAATCATGAGTAAGTCATTTTATCTCTTAGTGATCACAGGCATATAAATCTCTAATTTACAACCAAGGTCCCAGTCAGCATTAATGGAAGAAGTTTTCACAACAAAAATTCCCTAGATGGATGAAATCACAAATCTGCATCAAAAACCTAAACAGGCATAAAAAATTTTATACTGTTCATGAGAAGTAGGGTTTATAAGAGCAGTTAACTAAGTGTAGTTCCATAAGAGATTCTGAAAAGTGAGTTCCAGCTCTAGATAGCTATCCTCTTTTTAAACAGAATTTCTTCTACTTCCTGGCCACCCTGTTAAGTCCCTCCATGCATTGTCTTTCCCCTACCTAAAGTCATACCAATACTGGACATCTTCTTATGCTTAGATAAAACCCCTGACTTCTACTTAAAGACACAAAAGACATCTGAGCCTGGAGGGAAGTGGGGGTATGGAGGCATCTTGAAATTTATAACTATAAGGCATTTTGATGATGTCACAAGTGAAATAATAGGCATCAGTTTACTCTATCTACATAATCCTCTGAAAGAAGGGTGGGCACTTTTTTTTTTAGAAATTTGTAAACATTAAATAACCCAATCTGAAGGATTACTTCTGAGTTGAAAGAATTGTGACATTTTTTTAAAAATCTCTATCTACTAATAAGAGTAAGCTTGCTTGAATGCCAAAACAGAGTGGATTTTTTCTTTAATCCTAGTAAGCTACAATTTCCTAACTTAAGCTTGCTTTACAAAATCAATTTCATGCTCTAAGGATACCTAATGACCTAAAGATTTCATGCAACTTTCAAAAGTGTCCAGTGTACTACTAGAGAATGTCATGTTGTGACTTACATTTACTCCCTTCCATTTTCTCTATGTTCTACCCAAACTGAAGAACCCTATGACTCACCATCCCCCTTTTCCCAGGGCATATTCAAAGACATCACCATGTGTCTCTGTGCCATGGTTCATGCTGCTCCTTATTTTTGGAAATGTAACATTTTTTTTGAAGTATTACTCATTCTTTAAATTTCTTTAAAAGTTGAAGTACTACTCATCTCAAAACCTGTCTCTTCCAGTAAACTTTCTACAACCCAAATAATTAATTATAGCTTTCCCCAATTAGGACAAGCATAATATTTTGTCTTGTATCCCTTTAAAGACTATATATATATATATATATATATAATGAGGGAATGAAAGAGTCTCCATTTAGATAACAGGATTCAAAAAGTTCCAGACAAGCTAGAGCACTGAAGAAATCTAATAAAATGACATTTAACAGGGAAAATTGTGAAGTCTTACTCTGGGTTCTAGGAATCATTTCCATAAATATAAGATTTTTAGTTAGCATTTTGTTTTGGTAAAAACAAAAAGATCTGAGCATTTTTATGTTTGGTTGGGGTGGAGGGAGGGGTTCTGCAAGCTCACTGTGGATTAATACATAAGTCCCTCAAATTAATGAAATATTAGTTTATATTGAAGGGCATGCTGTCCAAGACTAGGGAGGTGATAATCCCACTGTACTCTACCCTGATAAGACTACATCTGAACTATGAACTCTATTTCTTGGCACCACATGTTTTGAAGTACTATGATCATCCTGAAAGCTATGTGAAAGATAGCGACCTATATGGTGAAGATCTTAAATTCATGCCATATAAGGAAAGAATAATGAACCTAGGAATATTCAGACTATTGTAGCACCAACCCAATATTCACAGTGCCGATGGTAACTATGAATAAGCTGGCATACTTCTCATTATCAAAAATAAAACAGATTTTCCATATAGAAGACAAAAGCCAAGCTTTCATTAAGACACCAAAAAGGCAAATCCCAATACTGTTTTACTCATTCCAAATTACCTATCTCCTGATTTGAAGCCCACCATTAAGCCCCTTTATATATTTGTCTTTGTCTCCATCCTATACCCTGTAATAGCTTGAAAAAGCTTAAGGCATAGTCTTGGATATTGCCAAAGGCATCGTCCTGGGGTGATGGTACAAGTTTATCTAAAGTTTATCTCAAGAAGAGACCACTGTATACTCAGAACATTACCCTAAACTGTCCCCATTACTCAGCGTCCCTCCACCCTGTGCTCAGAACATGACCCCTAGCTTGTACATCACCCTGTACCCTCCACCCTGTTCTGGGAGGGACCCCCTTTTCAGGAGAAGGACACCCTTGTACACTTGCACCATCTTCCCAAATTAGCCCTGAGTTATAGAGCTAACCAATGGCAATTCTTGGCTTCTGTACATCATTGCTTATGCTAGCTCCCCTCCCCAATTGTGGTTTTAGGCTTTATAAGCCCTGTATGTACCCCAGTTCGGGGCTGCCTGATTTGAGTGTATACTCCAGGCAGTGGCACACGCTTAATCAATAAACGCACACCTAAATTTACCTTGAACCCAGGTCTCAGCTTGCTCTTATTCTCTGCACAACAATACAGGAACCCTAATTCATCCTAGCAACAAAGAAGTTAATAAACCGGAACTCAGCAGGGAGCCACACCATCCTTTAGCCTTCCCACAAACAAACACTCACAAGCCTAGCTCTCTCGTTGGGTGCATCCTCTCCTCCCTCCAGCTCTAACTGCTCTGACTCCCAGTTTCCTGTGGACTGTGTTCCACCCTTAAGCAAACTCCTCCCACCACAGGCTCCATGTGATTACATTCAGCCTATTAAAGGACAGGGAAGATCTTCAAATTATGGTTACCATTACACCTCAAGAGGAGAAGGGTTAGAGTTGACATGATAGCTAGCTTCTGATATAAAAAAGCGGCATTTTACTTACTCTGTTTATTTCAAGAAGGCAGAAGTAGGAACCGCAAATGGAATTTAGAAAGAAGAGATTGGGGAAATAGCAGAACAACAAGAAGTATCTACCCAGGTATTCTATGAAAAATGCAAGAGGAGCCTCACACCTAATAGCGATCGGGAAATTCATGGAGAAACCACAGTCGGTATTTTTTTTTTTACTACCCCAAGTCTTTTCGTGGAGATAGCCAGTAGATTAAGGACTCTAGCAAAGGAGGTCCAAACAGGAAAGCCCACAAAAAAGTAAGCTGCATACCAAAGCAAGAGTGTATACCATGTGAGATCCTGACACCTGAGTCAGGCCTTGGAGCCTTCTATCACATACTGTGGCTAGGTCGTATGGTTTGTGTATCTGCTCCAGAATCACAGACCTCACACATGCTTGCATTTCTGTTGCCCTGACCCTAGAGCAGTATTTGGGAAGGAAAGAGGATGAGGCTATGGCTATACCAGGGTAGAGAATGTATTCCAGGAGTGAAACTATAGATCTGTTCCTTTGGTCCCAGAATAGGATCAAGAATTCAGTGCACAGATCTGACTAACTAGGGGATAGTATGGACCAGCAGCAATCTTAAAATTCTGTCATTCTAAACCTGAAGAGCCTTGCAAGTAATTGATATGGAATGGGCCTCAAGCCTTCCAGATGAAACTTAAATGTTGCCTAACTGCAAACTTGGATTTAGAGTTTACAAATCTCTGATTTGTAAGGCACATTCCTGAGGGTATAGTGAAGGTTTAGAGAGCAATGTCTCGCTTGAGCTGCTCCTGCCATCTATGAGCAAATCATCAAAGAAAAACACAACCTCAGTCAATTAAACTCCTTGGAAAAAATGAAACAAGAGTTTTGTTTCTGTTTTGTTTTGTTTTTGTTTTTGCTTTTAAGATATCAAAGAAATAACAGTTTTAAAGGAAAGACTTGGAAGGATAATTAACAGCTTAACACAGGAGATATAAAATTTTTCTCAAGTCAGAGATTCTATGAAAATTAAAATAAAATAAAAATTCCATCATCAAAAAGTGGTTCATAAAGAGGGGTTCAGAAGGAAAGAAAGAACAAGTAAAAATCTGTGACTGAGGACTAGGCATGGGAAAAAGAAAGGGACAGGACAAAGGAGAAAGGAAAAGCATTAAAGAATAGGGTATAGGGAAATGATTAATTAATGATCATATCTGTAAGTTTGAATGGGATGAACTCACTTATTAAATAGGAGAGGATAGAAGAATGGATTAAAAAGCAGAAGCCAATAGCATGTGGACTATTTGAAACACAATTAAAGCAGAAAAATTCATATAGAGTTAAAATAAGGTTCTGGGGCAACATCTGTTATACTTTAAATAAGCTTTTATAAAAGGAGATAGAAATCATGATCTCAGACAACAGAAAAAAATAGATTTGATTAAAAAAGAAACAAGGAAAGTGCATTATGCATTAAGCACCATAGACAATGAATAAATAGAAACACTTAACTTATATGCACCAAATGGAACAGCATATAAAAACTTAAGTGCAGAGTTATGTAAGTTACAAATAGAAGAAAGATAGTGAAATTACAATAGCTAGAGACTTGAATGTACTCCATTCAGACCTATATCAATCTAATCAAAATTAAATAAGAAAGAAGTTGAGTACCTGAATAGAACTTTAAGAATATTAAAAATGAAAGATCTCCAGTGGTTAAAAGCTATGAATAGAAAGAAAGGAATATGTCTATTTCTCAGCACCGAATGGTACCTCTGTAAAAATTACCCATATTTTAAGGTATATTAAAAAGGGCTTTCAAAGAAATGCAGAAAAGCTTAAATATTAAACACAGCTGTGATATAACCAGAGTTCCTCTATTTTCCTGAAATAGAAATTAGTTTTCCCTTAAAGTAAACAAAGTGGTCCCTGGGACTTTATTGGCCCCTGACTGACTTGATGCATCTTCCTGGTCACCTAAAGGTGTAAAACATTCAAACCAAAAGGGAGACCCTTTTGAATAGGTGGATTTCTGAGGATGCTGTCTCCTGTCCTGCTGACTAGTTCTCTTTCCTTTAGGAAATTTGGATCCCAGAGAATGTAAGTGCCACCCTTTCCTTGCATGTCCTCGCTACAGTGACTTTTAAGTGTCCTTGTCATGTCTCGATATTGAACCTAAACTAAGAGTCTGTCGGCACTAGGCCCTCCTTTAACAGCATCCTTTTCCAAGATCAATGAAATAAAAATTATATTCAACAGTTTTTAAAAACAGGATTAAATTACTTATCAGATAAATAACTCAGTCATAAGAATAATGGGGTCAAATGCTGACAGGATTAGAAGAGACATTTACTAGGGGAATTAACTAGGGGGAAAAAATCTTTGAAGAAAGTATTACTGATAAAGCATTCCCAAGATATATAAAGAACTGATTTAAATGTCTAAGAATAATATTCCCCAGTTGATCAATTTTCAAAAAATATGAACAGGCAGTTTTCAAAGAAAAAATTCTCACATCAATAAACATATGCAAATTATTACAACTCTGAGGTTTCACCTCACACCCATCAGATTAAAAAAGTTGACAGAAAGGGAAAGTAACAAATTTTGAAGGGCCCTTTGGAAAGTAGGCACACGAAAACAGTGTCAGTGGCTCTGAGTATCTGTCCAGTTATTCTGGAAAACAATTTGAAACAATGCTCCAAAGTTACTAAACTGTTCATAACCTTTGTCTCAGCAATCTCAATGTTTATGTCTTCAGGATACCAAAAACGATGAACAATGTCAGTTTGTTCAAATATATTTATTGCACCTTGTGTGTACATGTGATGACAAAAAACTAGAAAATATGGGTGTGCCTAATCGCTTAGTGAGTGTCTGAGCAAATTACAAATTATGAATGTAATAGAATAATATTATTCACAAGAAATGATGAAAAACATAGTTCCAGAGCAAAATTTTTATGAACTGATACAAAATTAAGTTGGTAGAACCAAAAACACAACAACTTTAAAAGACAAGAATTTGGATGGATGTGATGACAAATCATAGTTCCCGAGGACAGATGACAATACAAGGAACCCATCTTTTGAAAGAGAAATGGACGTAAGATGCAGAATGAACATATATTTTTGAATATTCCAAAGGAGGAATTTACTAGACTGAACAAAGTGCGTTTGTTGCAAGACTTTATTTTACCTTATGATTTTATTTGGGAGGAAAGAAGGTGGTGAAAAAATGCTAATTGAAAAGATTTTTAAAAGAATTGATGGGTTAAATAATAAATTATAGCAATACTAGATGATGTCATCACAGAAAATGACAACAATAATCCCAAAATTTGTGAGATACAACCAAAGCAGTCTTGAAGGGAAAAGTTATACTCTAAGCATTCTTATCAGTAAAAGAATGAAAGAAAAACATTAAATTGGGCATGAAAATAAAAGAAAATTTAGTTGCTTTTTTAAAAGTCAAACAGAAAAATGAAAATTCAAAAATCAAATTTGGAATTAGCAATAATAAAAATAAAATCATAATAATAAATTCAACTATTCTCTGTTTTGCGGAAATAAGAATGTGATATATAGACAGCCAATTTGATTTTTACAAAGAAAGAGAAAAATAAAATTTCCATTATAAAAATGAAAAGGATTCACAAGAAATGAAGACACAAAGGATTTTTTTCTATCAAAAGCCCAAATTAATGGAACAAAAATTCAAGGTAATTGATAACCCAATCTCAGAAGAAAAGAAAAAATAAACAGTCTATACATGAATTCTCAAGAAAGTTTGAAATGGACAAAATTAGGCATTATATATATAAACTCTTCCAACTATTGGACTCATCTAAAAAGCTAAGGGGATGCTTCAGGATTTAGTGGGTTTTTCTCTCATAAGAATCTTCAAGCAAAGGGTACATTCCCACTTACCGGATATGTTGTAGAAGTGATTTTTGTTGAAGTATGTCAAATGATGTTCCTGCCTACTCAAAGGTTTTATGATTCTAGTATTTAAACTTTGTATCCATCTCAACACAGTATTCTATACATTCTAGGAATTTAATATACATTTTATGTGTTGCATTTCTTATATCATCTAGTTAAAATGACACATATGTATCACTTTATTGTCACAATAATTGTCATGTGGTCTAAGCTTACCTAAGATTCATCAAGTAATTATAATAATGAAACCTTTTCTTGGGGTACCCAGGGGAGTTATTATGGCAACTGTTAGATATGTCATCATCAGAACCTTTAATGTAACAACAAAATACAAGGTACCTGTCAACACCTGGACAGAGGCAATAGGGATTTTGGGAAAGTGTGAGCTAATTTATTACTTTGCATGAGACATTGCCAAGCCTGTCAACAGCTGACTCTAGTCAGAGTAGTAAATACAGTGCTGGACTTGGAATTAGGAAGATCTAAGTTCAGATCCAGCAATATTTACTAACTGAAGGACTGTGAGCAAGTGATCTGCCTCACTTTCCTTGCTTATAAATAGCATAATAATAGCACCTAACCACATGGATGTTGAGGAGAAAAATGAAATAATTCTTGCAAAGTATTTCACAAACTTTAAAGTGCTATATAAATGTTATCTATTTTTTTTATCATTCTAGATAATCTGAAGTGAAAGAAATATAGAGGAAGAATTACAAAATCCCTAAGTTGGAAAGGACCATAGAGTCCATGCAATCCAATCCATAACTGACCATGAATTCTATATTAACCCTGATAGCTGTCAACCTCTACTTCAAAGATATATTATTCTACTATTCTAGATCTCTAAGTTGATATTGACGTAGAGACAATTTTTGGATGAAGTCATTCAAATAATTGCGAGTTATCTCAAGCTAAGTTATCAACAAACTCAAACGTCACATCTTGGCCATAATGATAACATTAACCACTTCTGTAATTGTACTACTGCTGTTATTCCCTTCTCCTTCATACGATAGTTCAAGCTCACCGATATAGGATGTTGAGCTAGCAGAGGTTATCTAGTCAATTCTACTGATGGGGAAACCATCAAATAAGTGAAATAACTTGCCCCATTCCACAGGCAGGGTATAGCCCATAGATATAGAACTGAAGTAAACATCACACATCATTCAGTGCAACCTCCTCATTTTATAAGGCTAAGTTAAATGACTTCCCCAAGGTCACATGTGTGGTAAATGGCAGAGTTGAAATTTGTGCCCAGCTTTTCTAAGTCTTAAATCTAGTGCTCTTTTCACTTAAATATACTATGAGTTTTACAGAATTACTTATTAGATGAAATGATGAAAGAACTTTACTATTCAAAAACATGAATTCATTTATTTTCTGCTTGTAACAAATGCATATAATATTAGGCATCCACTGATTCTGAAATGCAGTTAGGGAAAGGATGGCACTTTTAGATGTATGTCACAAAGGTCAGACTTACAAAAATATTTCAAGCATGGTGGACTCAATAAATATTAATGTGAAACAACCAGTCACTCATCAGGGAAGATAATATAAGGACCCAGGTTTTTATATAAACTACAGATCTTGGCTTCTTCATTTCAGCATCTAATTGTGACATGGTTTCTTATATATTTGCTATACAGAATCACTTGAAAATGATCATATTAGTTCTCATAGCAGTAATTTCATACTGCTCTACATTATATTTGCTTTTCATATGATCAAAAATGATTACCTTGCCTTCTTCACTCTGATTATTAGACAAGAATAATATACTACCTGAATTCTACTTAAATTTAACAAGAAAAACAAAAAGCATCAAACGCCAACAACATAAAAAATAAACTTTGTGGTATATTTGTTATGTATTAGGAAGAAAATATACCTGGTAATACTTTCTTTCTTCCTTTTTATTTCAATTTAAAATTATTTTTATTGCAACCTTAATGGTCATCCACGAACATAAACATTTCAAGATATAACAAAAAAGGAAGAGGATTTTATAATAAACTGTGAACTACGTACAATTTAATTTTTTTTTAGCATATTCATTCCAGTTAAATAAAACAGTCCTTTGTTAGTATGCATAGCTTAAACTTGTGGGAAATGTTCTCTTAAAAATAATTGTACAAAATTATAGTTTTAAATTATTTGAACCTGATTCCGTATATCTATATTGTGTGCATGCATGCAAGCATGTGTGTATGAATTTAGTATTTATATAGCATATAGTATTTATAGTATATAATAATATTACTAATTACTCTTTTTTTGTCTTATCACCACAATGATTAAAAACACAGTGCCTGGAAGACACAGCAAGTCCTAAGTGTTTAACAAATGCTTATTGATAAAGATGACACCATTGTAGAACATGTATATATATTTGCAAACTGTAGAACATATAGGTGTACATACATGTGTTATGAAATAGAGTCATCTTTATCAATGACCATTTTAAGTCTTTTTTTGGAGGGGGAAGGCAGGGCAATTGGGGCTAATTGACTTGCCCAAGGTCACACTGCTACTAAATGGTATGTGTTCGAGGCCGCATTTGAACTCAGATCCTCCTGACTCCAGGGCTAGTGCTCTATTCACTGTGCAACCTAGCTGCCCCTATCAATGAGCATTCCTTAAGTGCTTAGGACTTATGTGTGTGTTTATATAGGAAAAAAATACATGTAGTATGATTATATACATATATATGTATATGTCTCTCATCGAACCTGTGACTCATTTGTATATACATATGAACAATTCTTATGTAATTTATAGTCTAATAGTTTTACTTGTAGCTTTGTGATTTTATACTATGTTTGTGTTTGGAAAGTTAAGTGACTTATCCAGCCTCACACAATTGATTTGTGTCAGAGTAAGGTCTTGAAACTAGGTTTTCAAACCCTTTCTCCATCCACTAAAACCACACTCCCTCGATCTATATAATATCTCCTATCTCCAGCCTTAGTTCACATTTTTAATTCTCCCTTCCCCCAAGGAATACATCTTCCTGGTAAATTTGATTATTTTCCTGCCAAAAAAAACTGAGCTCTCTCTTCAATAAATGTTGATTGAATTAAGTTCTGACTTGCTATAAATATTTAATCATGCAGCATGTAAATGTTTGTATTATATGTATATAATATGGCATAATATACAAATTCATATATATGTATGTTTGTATGGATTTTTTTGGAATTTTGCTCACTGTGTGTTTTCCCTCCCACCCCTCTACCATCCCAACTCTCTCTCTTTTTCTCTCTCTTCCCTCTCTCTGTCTCTGTCTCTCTCTATCTCTCTCTGTCTCTCTCTGTCTTTCTCTCTGTCTCTCTGTCTCTGTCTATCTCTCTCTCTCTGTCTCTCTGTCTCTGTCTCTCTGTCTCTGTCTCTCTGTCTCTGTCTGTCTCTCTGTCTCTCTCTCTCTGTCTGTCTCTCTCTCTCCCTCCTCTCATACACACACACTCATTATAATTATGGGCTTTTTTTTAAGACCTCCAGTAACAATGTGCATCCTCTTAACTGCTTATGCACTTTCTCCTCTGTTTGCTATAGGGCTCAAGCTGGAGAAGATTGGATCTTTCCTAAAGTTACATTTTCCCAGTGCATAGTAAAAAAAGGTTTTGTATACAGTACATAGATAATAAATGTTTCTTAACTAGATTAATTAACTTGCACTCCTCTGAAAAGTAGTTTTGAAAAGGAAGTATGCTAGTGGTTAATTAGCAGACTGAGACTTTAGAAGTCTGTAATTCTATTTTTAATTCTTTACTGATTTCACTTTCTATATGCTTTTTATTAGCCTAATTTTACACCTACTTCACAGGGATGCTGGAACACAGAGCTCTCTGTAGTAATAATTTGCTCTGTGATCTCTTTTAGCAAACTAAAAGTGGTAAATACATTCTCCATTTTACCTATCACTTAAGATTTGAAGTTTGTGGGGCGGCCAGGTAGCACAGCGAGTAAGAGCACCGGCTCCAGTGTTGAGAACACCTGGAGATCAAATCCCGGGCTCAGACACTTAGCACCCACCCAGAAACACCTGGCCATGTAACCTTGAGCAAGTTACTTAACCCCAATTGCTTAGGGGCAGCCAGGTGGCTCAGCGAGTAAGAGCGCCGGCTCCAGTGTCGGGATGACCTGGATCAAATCTGGGCTCAGATGCTCAACACCACACCCAGAAATAATAACTGGCCGTGTAACCTTGAGCAAGTTACTTAACCCCAATTGCTTAAAAAAAAAAAAAAAAAAAGATGTGAAGTTTGTGTAGTACAGTAAGTGAAAAGAACTTTTGGAAAGCTGTCATTTTGCTTTTTCTACTGAGGTGAAAACTCCTTCCCTCAAACTCATATCACCTCACCTCATCTTACTCTTCTCCCTACCCTCATAGAGGAAGTAGGAAGGAGTCAGTTTGGGTCAGCATGGAGGACAGAAAGAGGGAAGAGAATCATTCCTGGTTTTCTCCCTTACTAACCCCTCATACTTACTCTCCATCTTCTTATTGTAAAAATTCACAAAATAATTACAATCCCTATTCTGAATTTTTAAGTGATTTTTAAATCCTTCAATGAGAATCATATGGTAATTATTTCCATCTGACTTTAAAAAAAAGTTATTTTACTTCTAAATAAGGCCTCATTTCAACTAATACAGGTGCAAATAATTATATATATATATTTTCACTTTTTAAGATTTCTGAGAATTTATGACTGATTTTTGTTAGAGCGTCATATTTCCCAGTGATTTCCATTATCGTCTCAAATGTTTTTTGCTCATTTCTGATTGCTTTATGATTGGTAGTGGATGTCTCCTCTTTCCTTGCCCTCTTGATGGTCCATAGAATAGAAAATATTTAAATGAACTAAAAGAGGTTATGTTTAAGGCTTCCTTTTTGAAGAGGCTATTAACCCTCTCCTCCTCAAATGTATCTGCTAAAAAGGCTGAATTTTAGCATCTCTTCAAAAAAGAGAGTTTTTTATTAATCCCAAAATAAATAATTAATCCCTCATTAATCCAAATATATACATATTGTCATAAATTACAAGAATATTACCTCTACTTTATCCTTAAGCTTTTGAATTTTTGTGTACAAAAGAGGAAAACTAAGAAAACTAAATTTAGTTCAGACTTAGCATGACTATATATTGTACCCACCACTGTCATGCTCTAAAGACTACATCTATGATTGTGGGATGCAAGGGGGTTGGTCACTGAATTTGCTACCACTTTGATAGACAACTTCTCTGACAGCTGAGATCTTAACAGAGTGTAGGAAGCTTGGTTCAGCACTCTAACATCAATTCCACATCCTGAAGCTGTAATTCAACCTTGAAAGGTTCTATCCTACCAGGAATTGAGCTCAACCATCTATCACATGTGAGCAAATCAGAGAATAGGGTGGCTTAAAGGGCAAGTGTTAAGTTGGTAGATGTGAATCAAAGACTTCAGATAAATGTAATGTTCAATGTGCTGGCACCTCATGTAGCCATTATGGTTTCTTGAGACCCTGGTTTTCTGAGCTTTGTTAAGTTGAGACAGAAATTAAGTCTATGACTATGATGTGAAAAGAATTATTTATAGAAATGTACTTATTGAAATTTTTCCCTTTTTAACTTCTTAAAAGAAATATATGTAAACATGACACACATATGTATATATTTAAAAGTACGTACGATTATATGTAATATATGAATATGTTATATATATGACCTGATATATCAGCATGTGTTTTTCTTTCTGTATGTATGTACATACAAATATATGGATGCACATACATATATGCATGGATAAACATAGATATCTATATAAGATCTCTATATCAGTTTTTTAATATATACATAGAGAGAGATGTACACACACATATATAGATATGCACAAATATACACAGGTTTATATATTTTTTTAATTCTATTAATAAAAAAGGACTTAAAATTTGCTCTTGAATATGTATTCTTGGCATCAGAATCTCCAAACCTGCATAGACCTTGATGGAACCAGTATCATCTTTATTCTTGGTAATATGTTTATAGTGATTTGTTTGTTTGGTTTTTGGGGGGTTTTTTTGGTTTTTTTCATAAGCAATCGGGGTTAAGTAACTTGCTTAAGGTTACATGGCCAATTATTTCTGGGTGTGATGCTAAGTATCCGAGCCCGGATTTGATCCCCAGGTCATCCTGACACTGGAACTGGTGCTCTTACTTGCTGAGCCACCTGGCCGCCCTATAGTGATTTGTTGTTTAATACCCTCTTGTTTTTTTAATCTATGAAAATGCCTGACCAAACAAGAATTCTGGGGTTTTAATATTTGAAGATTATGAGACTCACTTAAATGTGTGTATGTGTGTGTGTCCCATCATCTTAAATGCACTAGTCAATATATATTTAATAAGGATATTGTGAGTTTGATCATGGTTACTCAAATGAGCTATTAACACTTTAAACACAGCATGTTATTGTCACTTTGGTATCTCTAATGCTAATTTTCATTCTGAAATTCATATATAAGCACATTTATATTACATATAATACTTATAGCTCATCATAACATTCAGTTCAATAATAACTTATTTAACACCAAAAATTTTTTTAAAAGAAAAAGAAACTCTACTAGGTCTTATGAATACAAAGACAAAAAGTAATATGTACATTGTCTTCAAGCTCACCTAATAGGCTAATAACATTCTAAATATCCAGTTTGGGGAAAAAAAATCACCTGATATTTAATCATCATTTAGAAGTACAGTCTATTCATATATTATCAGTTTGTAGAGCAACCTTTTCATAAGATAGTTTACTAATCCATTTCATTTTATTTTGATATTTCTATTTTCTGGCTTACTTTACTTTATTTTCCACAGTTGTTTACTTGCCTTAAATATGCACACAGACAGAACTTATTTTGAATCATATGTATACTAAGTAAAACATCATGATACCTACAGTTTTGGAGTTTTATGAAATAGCAAAATATTTTAGTTTTTCAACCATGATCCATTAAACTATTTCATTACCCTTTCCATCTAATTTTAATGTGATTATTTCTTCTAAATATTCTTGTTTGTACATGGAGAATATTGTGCTATTTCCATGTCAACCCACATTGGAAAACAAATTTCCTGTCCTTAATGTTAGCAAATTGTTTCAGTTTTTACCTATGTTTTCCCTTATATCTTCTATAGAAGGTTCACTAAATAGTTTTAGGGCCTTTTTCTTTTTCTCTTGACTTATATGAATATATGCAGGGGGAATGTGGAGTTTACATCAATTTTCCAGTTGAGTCCAACTACTTTTCTGTTCATATGTTCCTCCAATGATCTCTTTATATTACTTCTGCTCAATTCTTTGCTCCATCACACAATGGCAACAAAAGATGGAGCTTGGATAGCAGGCCTGTCAATCAGCTTTGATCTTAATGGGGGCTTTAAAATCTTCTAAGTAGAGGTTAGAATTAGAAGCTTAAAATCTGTAAAGGAAAAAAGATTGTCAGTTTAGGCAAACATTCTTGAAAGGGTTGACTAAGGTACCGTCAAACTGTAGAGCTTGGGTCTTGTGGGAAATTTTGAACTTTGACATCTGAGAAAGAAAACTTGAGGCTGTTTAAAACAGTAAGATCAGACCTTTCTCCTTCAACTTTGCAATCTTATTGAAATATACTGAGCTTTTAGATTTCTGACTTTCTGTAATTATTGACACATATTTAATTTATCCTTTTATCCTTAGCCAGGGTTGGTACAGCTGCTATGGCACATGCAAATACATCATTGTTGCCAGCACAAACTGATTGGCATTCATGCTTGAATGTCTCTTTTTATTTTCTCCTTGGCTGCTGGGAGCAACCAGAGTAGCTCACAAACTAAAGAGCTTCATCTATTAGGCGTGACAGATTTGTATTCGGAGGTAAATGCCTGACCTTGCTCAAACTCCCTCATCCATTCTCTTCTTCCTCTCACCAGTTGAAAGATTCTGCTTAACTCTTATTTCCTGTCTGTTACCTTGGCGACAGTGACTGATTCAACATAAGAGAATAACTAATAAGAGAATACCTGGATGGTGGAATTAGGGTATTATTTTCCTCCAACATGCATCTATTGACCCCACATGTTAACTTTGAAAGTTGGAATTTTATAGTCTTTCAAACCAATGGGAAGCATATGTAAATTTGCCTATAAGTAGAATTGGTTTTTAAGGGAATCACAATGCCAAAGTTTTCTAGCTAGAAAAAGAAATATTTAAGCTTTTTGTTTTCATTTGAGTGACATAATAAAAACAAACTAGTTTTGTAATAAATTTAATTTTACTAACTTTGCTCATAAAGAAGTGGTTGAAGGAATAAATGTACTGACAGTAAATTTTTCAACTGGGATAGAGTATTTGGGCTTCATAGATCTCTTAAGAAAAATTTAACATGAACTTTTTGGAAGAAACTAATCTCCCTTTTAAAGCCATTAGACCTAGAAGATCAGCAACCTTGAAGTCTGATTTTTCCCTCAAGAATCAGTAAGTTGGCAGCCCCAATTCTGAGTTTCTGAAGGACTCATCAAGTAGACTGCTTTATATAATTCCTTGACAACTCATCACAGGTTTGTCAAAAGTCTTCTGAATCTCTATAGAGGTCTAAAAAGTGCAATGGAATTCAAGCCATCAGCTGAAAACTATATTCACTAAAACATGGATGGTATTTAGGAGAAAATGATCCAGATATTTTTAGATTTTGTTCACTATAAAAGTAAGCTTCCCCAATATAGAAACCTGATAAACTGATGAATAAGTTAATATCTATAGTAAAGTATTGTGGCAAGACCATTGTTCTGTATGGAACTTCCCTGTGGTTTCATCCTTATTCTTTTATAACTTTGATTTAAGGTTAAGAATATTATATGTTACTTAATCTTTATTTTTCATTCTTATTTGTCATTTTAATGATTCCTGACACTTCTGAGCACTTATACTTATTACAAGTATTTGAAACCAGAGAATATGATAAAGCAGTGACATTAATTTAGATAAGCTTCTTTGACTCTAGTAGTTTTGAGGGTTTTTTTGCTGTTGATTTTTTTTTTGCAAGGAACACAGAGAATTCTTTATGTCATGATTATATGTTGCTATTGCTGCAATTTCTGGAAAGGCTGGCTAAATTCTATTAAAAGAGTCATAATTATGCTAGGCAAAAGAATGTAACAAATGTGCCTTGTGTGTGTTTTTAATAACAAAACAAAATACTGGACACATCCAGTGGTGCCAAGATTTTCTGATTGTTGGCTGTGTTAATTTCTGAGACATAAAAATGATGTGTGTAGCCATTTTTACCCTCTATGTATCCATTTAAGACTAAATGGATATATTTACATGTGCTTGTGTATATGTGCATGTGCATATATACACATGTATATGTTCCATATATTTGTGTGTATATTACTCATTTGATTTTATGTGTGTATAGAAAACACCATTCCCAGAGACTCATTACTAGAGTTGTATAACAGAAACATATACTGGAAAGCAGTTCAATGAAGACACATCATCCTAATTAGAGTAACAAAGTTTAGCAAGGACAACTTAAAAACTGTCTGTAAAGACATGATCCGGTGATCTGCTTATCACCCTGTGATTAGCCCTTTCTACTCACAAAGCAAGCAGTTTCTTTGAGATCAGAATTATAGCAGAACTGAATTTTTAGCTGTTCCAAAGAAACTCCAAACCATATGTATAAAAACCCTGATTCTTAGTAAAGTTGAGGTGAGGGCTAGCAAACTAAAGTCACTGGCAGGGATGACCCAATAATTTATGATATTCTATTCCACAGAATATCAAATATCCTCCTCTCCTTTATCAAAACAATTATCGAGCCAATCACCATCTGCCTTTTGGGGTGGGAGTACTATATTTACTTTACCCTCATTTTTTTTGAATCAGTCTTCAGGGGAAAACTAATAATAAAAGTTTGTTGTATTTAGTGACTAATCTGATTTATATTTTCTTAGTCATAACTTTTAAAACACCAATGAGCCATATATAATTGAACTTACAGACAACTATGACTTGCATTAATTTCCAAGTTCAGTCAGTGTTTTGACCTCTGAGAGGGACTTTTTGTTCTCTCTTTGGTCCTCTCAGAATAGTTTTCACCTTTTCTCAAGTGCCCTTAATGAGATACATTTCTTTACAAGTTGGTTCCATCAGTGGCACACTTTTAAATGCTATTTTTTAAGCCCTTTCAAAAATCAAAATTTCCATATAGCAAAGGACAAGACTTTACAAAAGCCTTGTGGTTCCTAAAGATGTGCTTCCTCTCTACCACAGACAGCCACATTCCAGGAGAGCCACAACACCCCCTTCCCACTTGCCACTTGCTCCAGAAGCAAAAATTCCTTGTTTCAAGTCTGGGAGCTGATGACATTACTAAGAAAGAGAGTGTGGAGAGAGAACCGAAGAGAAATTGTATCACCCTCATAATGTATTCACCTAGACACTGATAAGCAAGAGAAGGAGGGTTTAGGAAGGGGAAAAGAGAGCTCAAGCAATTGTTGAAACAATCAAGATTGAGTTTACGATATGATAATTATTATTATGATCCTTGTCCATGATAACATTAGCATAATTACCATGCTAAAAATATCATAACTACTCTATAATGAAGTAAAACATATTAATATTTAGAGTAGTGAATTTCATATGGACTGTATTCCAAAATGGTTTATAAAGCTAAATAACATAGCTACAGATAAATAGCAAGAGAAATAAATAGAAAGGAAAAGGAGGGGACATAGAGAGGAATAATTTAGAGTAAAGATAATTCAGAATATATTTGTAAGGTAGAAAAAAATATAACTTAATTGGAGATAGGAGACCTGGGTTCAACTTCTGGCTTCAGCAATTACTCATCATTGGACCTTGGGCAAGGCACTTCACTTGTGTAAATCATACTTTCCTCATCTTTAAAGAGGAAAGAGTTGGACTAAATGGCTTCTTTTTTTCCTATCAACTGGTCTATGTATTATTTCAAAAGGCAACTAAATGACATACTAAGTAGAAGGCTGAATTTGGTTTCAGGAAGACTGGATGTCAAATCTTATCTTAACTGTATGACCTTGTATACCTTAAAGTCCTGTATGTATAAATAATAGGTAGTAGTAGTATATATTTTAACTATATAAAATATATTGAGAATAGGTAATATTATTCAGTTAATAGTTTGGACACATGTTAATTGAAGTACTATTTTAATTACTACACTAACTTTCTAAATATTCTGCTTCATAATAAATTTGCTCTATCCTGACAGGTCCAGATTACTAAAACAGTGTTTCTATCGTCCTTCCTATGATTCCAGTAATTAAGAATCTATATTTGTCAGAATTTGTCATGTTGTGGCATTCTCATTGATTCTTTGACAAGACAGGTACTGATATACCAGATCAGAGGCTTATTGTTTGAAGCAATCCTCAACTCAAAGTCTTCTCTAATTAAGTGTGTCTGCTTTGGTTTCACGAATGTCTTCCTAAATGAACCATCCCTACCATATCTTGATCAGAAACTTATATGCAATGTTTAACTTCAAAATATCTGATGTTGACCTGCTACTTTGTTTTAGTTAAGGTCATCAAGTTGAATAAGACATATTCTCTTTCCCCAATGTTTGTAATTTAAAAACAGATGTAAAAAAAAACCTATTTAACTATAGTATACTGAATGGAAGCACGATAAACTGAGGTGAAAATAGTTTATCTGAGTATAATCTTGAATCATTCCACTTTCTCCTCTGTTCTATTCTAATCAATCCCATTCATCCTTATCATGATCTCTAGCCCCTCCACTCCTCAATGCAGGCCATCACTGTTGCATGGAATGTAGTCTCCTTTTCTCATCTCGACCCCTTGGTGAATTAGTTCAACTCTATACTATATGTTTTGTTCTACTACTGATCATGTCTTGCAAATCCCAAATGTGAGTTACTTTCATCCTCTATTGCCTTCTCTCCTACTTATATTTTGCTGAAAGGAGCTGAAGAAAATTACAAAAGTATACTGATTGGGCCCACTACAAACCTATAATACATAATTTCAATTGGACCCTCATGTCATCAAGTATGTATTTTTATGTTGTCTTACCTGCCCAAACCCTACACTCTCTAGCCCACCCATAATTGACTTGTTATCCTGCTCGCCACAATATCAGTTCTAAACATTGTCATCTCTCCTCAAGATTCCTATTGATCCCTACCCTTCCTGCACATCACTCAGATGCCATCTTTCACTGTCTTTTCCTTCACCCCTGTCTCACACAAAGAAGCCTTTCTCCTTGACCAGACTAACTATTGTATAGTTGATCTTGATCCCATTTCATTTATTGCTGCCACAAGATTATCCCTCTCTATTATCGCCAGCATCTCACGAATTGTCAGTATCTTCCTATCTAGCAACTGTTTTCTGATGCCGAGAAACTTATTAATCTCTCCATCAGCAAAATAAATCAATCAATCCTTCACCTGATTTATCCATCCTGTTAACTGCTTTTTTTATCCCCTGCTAAAGTCTTTGACAAAATTTTTCCCACTCCCTCTCCTCACTCGCTTCTTACCTTCTACTTCTAATATCTAACTTTTTCTTAAATATAATAAAAATTAAAAGTAGGAAAAATTTAACTGGAGGATTTGGCTTCCTTGAAATATTCTTGGAAAAGAGCTCCTCCTGTTAGCTAGTGTCAAAAGATGAATGCAAAGAACTAGACATTGTGATAAAGAACGTATGTAATTAGTAGGTCCTAGTGGAAAGTATCTATTTCTTCTGACTATTCCCAGTGTTAATAAGCATAACCAGGGTTTTAATGACAATATTAGCCAATCCGAAAAAAAAAAAGTGGGGAGTGGTTGAGCTTGTGAGCATCTAGCTGAGGAAATGAGTTGGTCTATAAACCTTTAAGTGTTAAAATATCATAGGTTGTTCTAAAGGAAATGTGATATGCAACATGAACTAAATCCATAAGCCTACTGTTCTTGGCCAGTACTAACTCAGCTAGGTCCAGTGATTTTAATTTATTATGTGAATGCAAGGAGACATTCCTGGACAATAAAAATGCAATCCAATAATTTGCTTAATATAAAAGGAAAAACTATGCAATTGAAATAAAATGATACTCTCATCTTACTTATTGCTCAACATGAAAATAGTAGCTCTAGGTTAGAAAGGTGGCCAATGAAGTGCAGGGGAGATCCTCTAATGCTCTCAGCAATGTGCTCCTTGGACCGGGATTTTATGCCTCAGGTGGCAATGCCAAACTAGCTGAAACCAGAGAACAGCCTCCCCCTGGCTTCTAAGAGAAAGAAACCCAGCCTATTTAAGATAGGATTTTCTAACATACTTGCCCTTGGGCAAGTTCTTTGATTAGAGACAGAGATAAGGATAAGAACTGCAATTTCTTTGGTCAAGGAAATTGCTAGGGGAGGAAATTTTCTCTATCAATGCTGTTTGTTACTTTCTTTGAAACTTATACTTTTAGAGGGCTGCCTAGAGAGAGACCTGAAAGGTCCTGATTTGTCCAGGGGCATCCAGCTAAGACAGATCAAAAGTGGGAACTAAATCTAGACACTCCTGGCTTTGAGGACTGCTCACTCTCTGATATTATACTTCATTTTATGTCAAGTAATGGTACTTTAAAAAGATGTTATGCAGAGGTTTCACTAGCCAAGGCAAAAGGAGAAAAGTTATATTTGTAAAAAAACATTTCCTAGGTTATTGATCACTTATTATCAGTGTAGCAGCATAAGTTGTATGAAGGTAGACTACATATGGCTGTTCTTAAGCCCATATACTAGGGAGAATTATAAAGAAGGTCTCATGACCCCCTGATATATTATTGTTCTTTGTTCTATTTCTAACTTCTCAGAATGAGGATATTGTATTGAACATGTTATTGTTTGTACAATTATGTTTATTTTCACCAGAGCTCTCATCAAGTCAGCTCCACAACACATGACTGACTATCTTTGGAAAATTTGCTTGAGATTTGCTTTAGATGTGTTAATTGATTTTTCTGCTTCTTTCACATAGTTACCCCAAACATCCATTGGCTGAGTCTATAATTACTCTAGCAGAAGAGATTGAAAAAGGCATGACTCTTCAGGTACCAAGGAAGAGAAAAAGTGATGTTATACATCAAGGGAAATCTTCCAGATTAGCAAGTAAAGCTATGTGTTTCCACCTTATTCTTGAATACTTCAAGGACATATAGTTTTCTCTTTATATGTAATGACTCCATTGACACCATTATAACCCCTCTCTTACTTAGTAGATATTTCTAATTTGATCTAGCTTCTTGAAATCTATCAGAGTTGGAGCCCTGCTATCAAAACCGTTAAGAACTCAATGCCATTCTCACACACCAATGAAGTATCAGAGTAGGACTTCAATAGATCTGGATAGCTTGAATTGTTTGAATGCTATGAAAACTGGAGGGGGGAAGGCATCACATAACCTATATATTTTCCGTTGTATTAATAGATCACATAAATAACATAAATGTATTCTGGTATTTAAAGGTCTCTAAACTTTTCTTTGAGATTATTACTATTGTTCAGTTGTTTCAGTTGTGTTTGACTCTTCATGAGCCCATTCAGGGTTTTTTTGACAAAAATACTGGAGAAGTTTGCCATTTCTTTCTCCAGTTCTTTATACAAATGAGTAAAATTAGGCAAACAGGGCTAAGTGTCTTTACCAGGGTCACTCGGCTAGTAAGTTGTCCCAAGACAGATTTAAACTCAGGTCTTCTGATTCCAGACCCAGCACTCTATCTACTGAACCATCTAGCTGCTCTCTTTTTGAGATTGCCCTCAATTTATTTTGTGTGTGTATGTATATATGTGTATATCTATGTATGTGTATATATATGCGTATGTATGTGTATATGTGTGTGTGTGTATATAAAACTTTTTATCCTCTGTTAGACTGTGAGCTCCTAGAGAGCAGGGACAGACTTTTGCCTTTCTTTTGGATGTCCAGCCTTTAGCATAGTACCTGACCTACAATATTAGTTAACTGACTGACTTTTTAGTATTGTTTCATGCTACTTTTTCTCACATGATGTTTCAATCAGTTTGAACTACTAGCTTTTACCCAATATTCTCCCTCTTATTGTTGTATCTGCCCAGATGTATTATTTTTCTCATTTTTTTTTCAAATTTTTGCTTTTTGGAGGGCAATTGGGGTTAATTGACTTTCCCAAAGTCACATGGCTAGTAATTGTGTCAAGTGTCTGAGGCTGAATTTGAACTCTGGTCCTCTTCACTCCAGGGCTGGTGCTCTATTCACTATACCACCTAGCCTTGAAGTTTGTTTTTGTTTTTGCTTTTTTTTGGATGGGGGAAAGCAGGGCAATTGGGGTTAAGTGACTTGCCCAAGGTCATATGACTAGTAAGTGTTAAGTTTCTGAGGATGGATTTGAACTCGGGTCCTCCTAACTCCAGGGTGCTCTATTCACTGCACCACCTAGATGTACTATTTTACAGCTTTTTACACTTTATTTTTTTTTAATTTTACACCTTGATGTACTGCTGTTTTTCCCTTTTGGAGGACAATTGGGGTTAAGTGACTTGTCTGAGGTTACACGGCTAGTTTTTTTGTATGGGTGTTAAGTGTCTGAGGCTGGAACTGAACTCAGGTCCACCTAACTCTGTGGCCGGCGCTTTACTCACTGTGCCACCTAGCCACCCCAGTGTACTATTTTTCAAGCCTGGAATGTACCACATTCACAAATTCATTTACTAAAATTCATCCCCTTTCTTCAAAACTCAGTTCAGATTATAACTCAAAAACCTTCCATATATAGTCTACCTGTAGCTAGATCCCTCCCTGAATGTCTCATGTTTCTCCAACCTTTGTTACATACTTACTATGTTCTATATCTTATTATAGTTCTTTATATCCATAACATCTCCTCCTTAACCACCCACCCCCCTCCAAAATAAATGGCTATCTGGTGTAATAGAAATATTATCGGCTTTGGAGTCAGAAGTTCTGGGCTCAAACTCATCTCTGTTATTTAGTATTTGTACGGCCTTAAAGATGAGGAAAATGAGAGGATTGTGGTAGAAGAGCTCCAGGTCCCTTCCTGCTCCAGATTATATTACAGATCACTAATTGACAATATGTCAAAAACTGATAGAAAAGTATATCTAAATAATCCAAGACTAGCATTGAAGTGACTCATTCTCCTCTGGTTAAATGAACAGAATAAGTCTCCTGGTATAGAACCATTCTGTATTAGAAGTTGCTTTACATTTTTGAAAAAACTAGAATTAAAGTCATTCTGAAAGAAAAATAAATAAATAGAATGTCCTGCTTCTTACCCTTTGAGATGCAAACTGCATGCCATTAACAGGAATGTTATAGTGAGGGAAGGGAAAGAAAGTAATCTTTGAGACTGCCAAAATCAAGTGTGCAGGTTTTAAAAAATTTGAGGCTTGAAATAGATGTCATTATCTGATGTATGTCACAGAACAGCGATCATACATAATCATCAGGGGTAGCACTATAAATATATAGATGTGGGAACAAAGTTGAGTCAAATCATTTGAATAACAAATTCTCCTAAGGATCCTAACCCTATTAGGTAATCCATAAACTTGCAATGAGCTTTGCAAATAGTCATGAATGAATTTGCATCTGTATGGAAAGATATAGAGAGGGCCATTCAACCAAAACTTTTTGTTAAATTTGTGAAATACAAAACTGATTCAAAGTAGCGACATACCCTCAAGTACCTAAATAGATATTCCCTCCAATTGGTGGGTAATCAATTAACTCTCATCCTTATCCCACCCTTGATTCACTGTTGTGGTTCTGCTGCTTGTTATTTGGATGCAAGCTCTGTCATTCACCATGGCGGCTATCTTGCTTTATTTTGTGTTATATACAAATTAGATAAATACCTCTATGTCTTTGTCTAAGACATTGCCAAAAATATTAAAGAGCGTAGGTCCAACATATTGTAGGGATAGATGAATGGAGTGTGATATGTTGTCTGTAGAGATCAAAAGTGATCTCGACATTGGGGGGGTGGAGTCAAGATGGCAGAGTAGAAACAGGACCTCCAACTGGCTCTGGCTTCCATCTCCCCCAATCAATGTAAAAAGGAGACTCTGAACAAACTTTGGAGCAGCAGAACCCACAAAATGACACAGAAAAGGTAACCTCCCACAGAGGACAGCCTGGCAGGCCTGCAGCAAGCAGCCAGTGCAGCGTTTTGGGAGCCCAGTCCAGGCCCACTTGAGCCTGAGGATTTAGCCCCAGGGTGGGTCTGACCAGCTGCCAGCCTGTGGGACTCCAGATCAGTAGCAGCTGTGGCCATTTCCAGAATTATCAACACACAGATGCAAAGGACAAAGTGAAAGGTCAGGGCAGTATGGACTTTGGGACCCAATAAGTGGAAGTGTATCAGCTTTTGCCCCTGGGGTGAGAAGCTGCTGAGACGCCTGGCACAGCCAGCCAGCCCCACCTGGCAGCTTCAGCTTCTGGCCTTCAGAGTGTAGGGGGACCAAGCAACCAGTCTGAGGGGTAATCACTCTTGCTTTAACCTTCTTGGATCTGGATTGCAGTCTAGGGTAGAGGTACTGGGGAGGGGCGGGGGTTGTCCAGCTTGCCCAAGCATGTGGAGGCCTCAGAGAGGGCACCCATCTAATACCTCCAGCAGCTGAGAAAACCCCAGCATTTGGGACGAAAGCTCCCCTGTCTGGTGGCAGAGTCCTACTGTGTCAAAAAGCCCAACGGTCAAGTGACTGAGGGGCGACCTGACCAGGCAAAGGAAACAAAGCAGACAGAAGATTCCAACATAAGACTCTTATTTTGGGGACAAAAAGGAGAAAAGCATGGAACAGGAGGAAGACAGTGAAGTAAGGACTCCTGCACCAAAAGCTTCAAAGGAAAATACAAGCTGGTTACAGGCCATAGAGGACCTTAAGAAGCATATAAGAGAAGTGGGGGAAAAATTGGGAAGAGAAATGAGAATGATGCAAGAAAATTATGAAATAAAAGTCAACAGCCTGACTGAGGAAAATCACAGCTTAAAAAACAGACTAAGTCAATTGGCGAAAGAGGCTCAAAAAGGCAATGAGGAGAAGAATGCCTTAAAAAGTTGAATTTTCCAGATGGAAAAAAGTGTCTCAAAAACTCACTGAGGAGAATCATTGCTTCAGAATTAGACTGGGGCAAATGGAAGCTAATGACTTTATGAGAAATCAAGATGCTGTTAAACAGATCCAAACAAATGAAAGAATAGAAGGCAATGTGAAATATCTCATGGGAAAACCACTGACCTGGAAAATAGATCCAGAAGAGATAATTTAAAAATTATTGGACTACCTGAAAGCCATGATCAAAGTACAAACCTAGAAATCATCCTCCAGGAAGTTCTCAAAGAAAACTACCTTGATGTTTTAGAACCAGAGGGCAAAAGTGAGGTTGTAAGAATACACCGATCACCTCCAGAAAAAGATCCCTAAAAGAAAACTCCTAGGAATATTATAGCCAGGTTCCAGAATTCCCAGATTAAGGAGAGAATCATCCAGGAAGAAACAATTTGAATATTGTGGCAACACAATCAGGATAACCCAGGATCTGGCAGCTTCTACACTGAGAGATTGAAGGGCTTGGAATAGAATATTCAGGAGATCAAAGGGAGCTAGGATTAAAACCAAGAATCCCCTACCCAGAAAAACTGAGTATCATGTTTCAGGGGAAAATATGGTCATTCAATGGAATAGAGGACTTTCAAGCATTCCTGATGAAAAAACCAGAGTTGAATAAAAAATTTGACATTCAGATACAAGAAGCAAAAGAAGCATGAGAAGGTAAATGGAAAAGAAATCATAAGGAACTTATCAAAGTTGAACTATTAACATTCCTACATGGAAAAACAATAATTGTAACTGATGAAGCTCTTCTCAGTATGAAAATAGTTGAAGGAAATAGAAATTATATATATATATATATAATTTTTATTATTATTATTATTATTAATACTATTTAAATGTCATTGGGAAATAAGATATACAGGCTCTGGGGCATAGAGATCCACCATGCCCTACTGGAAAAGTTGAAAGGGGTATGGGAGAAAATATTGGAGACAGCATATTGAAGGAGGGGATATCCTGTGGGACTGCTATTCTGGGGCAGTGGGTAGGAGAAAAACGGGGAGAAAATTTGTAACCCAAAATCTAGTGGAATTTAATGATGTAAATCAGAAGTTAATAAAAAAAATTATGGAAAAAAGTGATCTCTTTGCATAGTAATACATTGGTAAACATGATGTTTTGGCCAGCAGGGCTAAGAATACCCCAAAAATAAAATGCTTTTATATTTGAGATAAATGATCTCCTTCAGATAGCATTTTGTGCCTCCAGATTATGTGACCTACAAATATAATTGGACTGGCTCAATAAAGAAGGCGGGGACAACTGAATTCCCATGATGCCAGTTCATTAGAAAGAAGTAGAGTTTCTAGGAGCAGCAGGTTACTCTTGCTTTTTTCTTTCTTTCTTACCCCCATGGGAAACCTAAAAAGCTGAGAGGATTCCACAGGTCATTTAGGTGATTAGTCAAGTGCTCTCTGGAGTTATTAACCTCTGAAGCATCTTAGGTGGTTCCTGATTGGAATGGCCTTGTAACAGGACACAATGTGGAGGGAACATATGAATAATCACTTGAAATTTATTGTAATGTTAGCACCAGTAAGGAAGCCTCAGAAGAATGACTTTTTTTTAGCATCTGACATGTGAAAGAGCTATGACTTTCCCAGTATACAGTTTTCTTTAATGTAACTGATCAAGAATTAATTTTGAAATGATATAATTTAGCTCTCAAGATTTCTTTTTCCTTATATCACTTTGAAAGGAGACAAAATATTGAGGTTTTCCTAGAAGGGTTAAATACTCAGTGTATATAATGAATTGCCTTTAAAAAAATAAATCAGTTTAATCTGCTATCTATATTAACTTTATAATAAGTAAGGTGAATGATTTCAAATTTTAGGGTAAGTTACTAGATTTCATTCTTAAATTACTCCTATTTTAACAGGAATTCCTGGGGCTTTGGAAATGTAATGCATTTTTAAAGCCAATAGATGATTCTCTTATCAGTCTCTGACAATTCAGTCTCACATCCTTACTTTTTGCAATCATATGGGCTGAAATAGTTACTCTAGTGAAACCATCTTCTGAATGTATTCTTTCCATATGTTCCTGAGTTATTCGTGAGACAACTTGCCTTTTTCCTATCCCTCACACCAGTGGGGTCAAACTTAAATAGAAATGGTGGTGACTAAACCATAGATGAGGATCACTGTGGCCTCATATTGACTTTAAGGTAAATTCAGCATTATTTAAATTTACATTAAAGTATAATATCTAAAATTCATTTTATTTTTACTCATTTTGTTAAATATTTCCCAATTACATTTTAATTTATTTATGTAACACTTGGGAGTGTTTTGGTCCATGGGCAACATTTTTGATGCCTCTGCCTTCTCTTTCTTTCTTTTTTTTTTTAAGCAATTGGGGTTAACTTGCCCAAGGTTATATGGCCAATTTTTTTGTAAGTGCTAATTATCTGAGGATGGAACCGATCCCAGGTCCTCCCCACTCCAGGGCCAGCGCTCTTACTCCCTGCAATACCTAGCCACCCTCTGCCTTCTCTTTCAACCTTAGCCCATGACCTTAGAAGAGATTACTGACGTCAAAACTTCTAACAGATCATGATAGTTTGGATTTCTTCTTATTGAACTTTTCAGGACTAAATATAATGAAAAGCATTGCATTCTTTCTATTAAAAAGCAAAACAAAACAAAATTACTTGTTGGTCAAGGGCAAGTGATTCTATATCCCAATTTCCCCACCTTCTTCATGGAAGTTTAAGATCTATTTCTTAGAAGCTTTGAAAACAGAATGATCCAGATATACTGAACTATATATATATATCTGTGGTACTCATGGCTACAGGAGATACATGATGTATCTTCATAAGGGTACTCATGTTATACAGTTATAATTTGAGATTTGTTATAGTTTATTTTAATAACACCGTCAAATGATGATGGTCTAATTTTCTAAGATTTGTCGGTGACATTTTTATCAAAGGCAATTTCCCCATTATAAGAAACAAATTACAGAAACTTAAGACTTCCATAAGAGAATAGATGCACCGTGTGTCGTAAGAAATATCCCCGTTGAAACATCCTCAACAAGCATTTCCAAATAAACATACAAAATACAAGTTATAACCAATCAGTGGTCAAGTCTGCTGACAGGTCTTACCAAGCAAGCGTTGGCAGGTGAGCATGTCTAACATTGTTGGGAAGTCCAGCATGAGTCAACAGAAATATGTGTGTGTCTGATGACTTTTTTACAATATGATGACATATGGTTATATGATATAATGCTGCATCATGAAAATTTAAATGCAGGAAAAAAACAAAAATTTACACTAATTATTAAATTTAACATGTGTCATTTAAAAAAAAAACCTTTTATATTAATTGAATTGATGTAAATTTTTAAAAAAGAACATTAAATGTTCAAAAAGAGAAGGGTTTTTGGGGGGAAGCGGGTGCTGAATAATTTTTTGGAAATTTGTAGTAGGCCAAATAAGTTTGGAACTTCATGGTCCACAATATCCCTTCCAATTCTACGATCCTGTATTTCCATTTTGTTTAAACTAAACACAGTGCTATGTGTTCTAGGACAACACAGTTCAAGAGATAGCATGAACAAGGATACAAAGGGGTGGCTTTAGACACAGCTTGGTCCTACCTCTGATATATCTTAGCTCTGCGACTTTATCCAAGAAACTTGACTTCTCAGTATCCCATGCACTTTGCTGAAGACTATAATTTACCAATGTGCTTCAGTAGGGAGGTAAGTTCCATCCTAGGAATAACCAACATGAACAAAGTAACAGATTTAGAATTGAATTTTTTTTTAAAATAGTGAATGTCTATTTCCAGGGTTGTTGAAATCCTTTTTCAAGGAAAAAGGGGACCTTTGCAGTAGTAGTTAATAACTTGCTATCATTTATGGATTTAGAATTTTTATAGCTTCCAAAGCACTTGACATATGTTATAATAATCCAATTCCAATGTTCTTTTACAAGTAAGGAACATGAGCCTGGAAGGTTAAGTTACTCATCCAAATTCACACTCCTAGTAAGTGTCCAAGGCAATATTCAAACTCATATCTTTCTGACATCAAGTCTGTTTTACTAAACACTATGCCAGATTAATCTTTATTTTGACAACAAACAATTTTTGGTTAATGTTAGCAGGGTTTTCATCTACAGACTCTTCATGAAATATCACTGTTGTATCAAAAATATTCTATCCCACATATTATTATTATTATTATTTATGAATGGTGTTCCTGGTCAAAGAAGCACAAAAGGGGAATATTTAAGGTCAATTGTAAAATGTTTCCATGTATTCATTGCGGCAGATAGATTTTTCCAATATTTTCATTCATATATTGTTTTTTGTCTATTCTCTGGGAAAGATCAGGGGGCAGACCAATGTAGGGAAAGAGAGGAAAGGAGAGTGGATAAAGATGAAGTTGACTGTGTCCCTGCTCTTGCTGGTACTCACTTGAATGTTTCTTTCATTGCTTCATTTTGTGTTTTTTTTTCTTTCTGGATTTCTCTCTCTTCATTTTTCCTCCTTACTCATTAATCTTTCATCGTTCTCTTTCTTAACACTTCTCATTTGATCCTCCTGACCATCTTTATGGGACTTCTCAACTCGAACAAATCTTTTCAGAGGTTTAGGAATTTCTGAAATTATTCACATTATTTTGTTTCTGCTTTCATGTACCTTCATGTACCTACTTGGAACTTCCAGACAAGGTATCTAGAAGACTCTCTGGAAAGCTCTCATTCTGAGAATATGACAATATTTAACAAGCTTTTTCCATGGAATATTCACAATGGTTATCAAAAATTTGGATTCTTGACCAAATGGAAACTAAAAACTCTTTAAGCCATCTGTCCTCATAATTCACATAACATAGGCAGTCTAACTTATATTTAAACTAGAAAGCTGCACATTGATCTAGGAGGCAAGCCATTTTAAATGCTCCAAAGACAGATTTGGAATAAAGTGAGGTGACTTGTAGATCCCCAATTTTCCAGCTGAATTAGCACAACTTCATTAATGGCTCCATCAATAACATCAATAGTTAGATGTGTCAACAGATATATAAAAGTCCTTAGTTGGTATTTTAGCTTCATGGGATATTCTGCAGACAAATTAAAAGACAATTCTTTATCTTAGTGAAGTAGATTAGATGTTAAGTGAAATCAAATAGTTTGGCAATCAGCAGGTTTTGCACCTTTCTGAATTTCAAGTTGAGCCTGCTTTGTAAGGAGTTTTACTTCTTTGTTTTGTCATCAAGGTGCTGAAAGCCTTAACATTGAAGAATTATCTATTTTTTTAAAATAAATTGTGATGATTGTCACCTCTGATGGAGAGATGTAGATCACAAAGAACAAAAATTTCTGTTTCCCTTTCCTTCCCTCCTTATTGGAGAGGAGAACTAGAGAAGCTCTTAATGGTCCGATTTCAGTCCTTAGAAACAAGAGTTCCCACTCTTGAGTTGTTATCCTTTCTTTTACCAGTCATAAAGCTTTCATAAACAGCCTTAAAATATAGATGCATTTGAAAAAGGCAGGGGGCACTACTAGGACATCATTTTAATTTCCTCTGATTTAATCCTGAGAAATTTAGACTGATAAAATGACCATCTCTGTCTTCAAGTTTCTTCAGATTATTGGATAACTAGATAGTGAGTTTGCTTCTAAAGCAAATGAATCTGAAAAGGAGTGTGGAAAGTGTGAAAATTCAGGTGAGCACCCTTCTTATTGGACTTGGGTTTTGTGTTGCAATCTAGCCCTTCAATTTCAGAAGTCTCCTTAGTACTTCTTTTACATCATTGATCTACCAGGAAATAAATATTCTGAAAGGAGAAAATGGCCCTTCCAAAGTAAATCTCTCTGCTGGTCTCAAAGAAAACCTGGGTTTCTTTATATAGTTCTTCTGTAGTCAATGACATTGAAATGTAAACGGAGAGTAAAAGAAGAAACTTCTTCCTTCCTTCTCCAAGTAAGATCCATAAATAAATGATTACCTTTTACCCCATTGTCAAATTTCATAGATTTAGTCCTGAAAGACATCAAGAAGGAAAAAAAAAGACAGATATTCAAGAGAAAGTAGGTAACTGCCCAAGTTTACATGGGTAGTAAACAGTAAAGATGAGGTTTAACATGTTGCAAAATTTCTGCAAACTGCTACTTTTAATTATTCTGTTGCATATAGTGGTTTTTATTATCTTATCTTTTATTCTCTGATGTAAGTTTCTATAGGGCAGGGAATCCTTCCTTATTCGTTTGTGTATCCTCAAAGTATGTAGTGCTTTTAACAGAGTACGTCTTTACTAAACATGTGTAGAATTAAATTGAATAATTTAATTCTCCAAGAGTGAATTAAGCCCAACAATATGAAGAGCCCTGTGCCAGGCATTAGTGTTAAAAAGTTTCAAAACAAGAAAACCTCCTATACATGTCCCACAGGCTATTGGAAATCCAAAGCTAGTACTGAAGACAGGAACTAGGGATGTCTATTTGGTTGGGGAAATCATTTGTGTAGTAAAAGAAGAAAGAAAAGCATTTTGGTGGATATTGTTGGCTAGATTGATAAGAGAGAAGGGAATAGAAGAGAGACAAATCCACAATCTTGAGTGCATTTCCATTTTTAGGGTCAAGGAAGAATCAATGAAAGAAATTGTGATGTAATAGACTACGTAGTATGTGCAGATTGAAGAGAAAGTGCCACCCAAATACTAATCATCCAGTTTCCTTCAAACAGAACTTTTTTAAAATGTCCTTGAGACAAGACTATCATATTTCAGAAAACATTGGATAGAAGAAACATGTAGATTTTGATTATGCTATCTTTTTAAAACTTTCTTTATATGTAATGCTCAACAATGCATGGTGTAGGGTCCTTCAAGAAAATCTGGAGAATCAAGTTTAGGCTATAATTTCCTCTCTCATCACCAGGCCCATGGAGACATGATTCTGTCTTGGAGCTGAAGGAGAAAATATTGCTGCTCACTCTCAATAGACCACTGAGCTGTGAAAATAACATTTATTGCCTTATATGGTTCACCTACCTTAGAAGCCTATTTGCTCATAGATATCAAATAGTTAAGTTTTATACATATTATTCATACCCTCATGTATCTCATTATTATTTATATGTCATATAATTTCAAAATTGAAAATGGAATATTGGCTTATATTTTCAGAGGCCCTTGTCCCCTCCCCCTTTAAAAAAATTTCCATCTCACTCCTTTTACTTGTCCTTTAGCTCATGAGTGATTCATAGAATCAATAGCATCCCAGTGTCTGGAGAGGTCTTTTCTGTTTTTGTTTTTTTTTCCTTTAAATGGGTTTCTAGGGCTCCAATGATTCAAAAAAAATTCCATTAAAATATATTTTAAAAATTAAACTGAACCCACTGAATAACAAGACCCTGGACATGCTTTTTGAAACAATGTAAAATCTTAGCTTGAAGAAGTTGATGTATATTTTATCTTCTTTAAAATATTTATATGTGATGAAAAAATCCAGTGGGGTGAAACATTCCATTCTGAGAGAGTTCAATGGGCTACAGAGAGATAAAGTTATATTTTACATCTCTATAGATAATTCATTAATTCTGTGTTAATGATGTTAAGAATTATTAAAGTTCTCATTGATTAACATAAGAATGTATAAAACATTGCACTTTCGCTTTCCTTTGTGCAATCCCATGTGTTGTTTCTGTTCTAAAGTATAGTCTTTATATTGGAACTATCTTTCTGTTGTCGTTGTTGTTTATAAAATAAATCACCTTATGTTTTAGAACCATGAAAATAAAATGTTACCATGTGGCATATCTTGAGTAGAGAACTTGGTTATATGGGTTCTTTTTCTCATTGTTCAAACTTAATATTGCTTTATCTATATTCCCAACTGAAACAATGATATAATGGACCAGTCTAGTGTGTTAATTGGCAATGAACAATTACCAACAGGAATATTAAACTGACATAATACAGTTAAGCAGCTTTATCTATTTTTTGCTTTCCTTCTAATAAATTATTGAGAAGTGTTGCTCAATTTTCTGTCTCTTCAGTCTGCGTTCTTTGCTTCTTCTGAATATTGATTTTTCTGATTTCCATTCACAGTATACTAGGGCCATGTTCTCTCCTTTGGTCCCACCCATGAAATTTCATGTTCTTTCCTAACCTTTCATTCCCTCTCCATTTCAAGCAGAATTTAATAACAGTTTATCCCTCTGCCACCCCTAATCCCCACCCCCAGCTCCCTGCTTAGTAAATGAAACTCTGGCTCATATAGCTCTATTACAAATCACTAATAAGAAAGGAGGACAAGTCAAATATCCATCTAGATACTGATGTCCCATGGCCCTTGGAAATAATAACATAAGCATAATATACTCATTTTCATGTAAATTTAATGAGTTTCTACCAAATATTCATTAGTAGCACCAGTTGGTAGCATTTATATCAAATCTTGGCAATGCTTCATTTCCAAACTGTACCCATTTTTTAAAAGAAAACACCCTCTCATTTTTTTTCTTATTGCCTTGAATGAAAGATGATGCCAAGAAAATGCAAATGGATTTTAAATAGTTGGGTTTTGTTTTTGTATAAGATGGTTAACATTCAATAGAAAAGTGACTGCCTGCCAACTGCATAATGAACTCTCTAGAGACTCTGCACTTGCATATGCAAACAGAAATCACATAAAAGGTAATTCTGTGTATAAAGCAAACTCAAATGATGCTGCTCCTCCACCTCAAGTTTAGCATATATTAAAATTTGTTTTACAGAAGTTTTGTTTGTTTTGTTTTAAGGTAGAAGTAACTCTTGCAGGGGGTCCAGGGGGAGGGCAAACCGCCATTTTCAGCCAATGCTCTCTTGTAGGACAAATGGAGCCAGTTGGAGTTGGAGCTGCAAAATCTATTCCCATTGCAAACTGGAGTGATGGAGTATTTACATGCAGATCAGCCACACAGGGCTGAATTGCTTCTGTATAGAATAACTCAGGCCTTCAAATCATTCTGAATAGACTAGGCCAAAGCTATAGATTTCTATGGGCCCTCTCTACTTGATTACATTTATGGTTGGATTCACAAATTTATATATATAAAAAAAGAAGCCAGTTCATTTATTTTGGACCAAATGTAATACAGATGAAGAAATTTGTATACGTTTGATGAAAGAAATGTGACCAAATGCAATTATTATTTTGAACTTTGAAAGCTAGGCCTACTGCAATCAGCGCTAGTGCATGAACCATTACAGTCTCAGACTTGCAAGCCAAATTCTCCTTTGAATAATCTCTAGAGTTCTCATTTACCTCAAGTGGACTCTAGGTTTTAGAAGTTTATTTTAAAGAAACAACCCTTAGTATCTGTTAGTAAGCCAATGATTTGAAGCAAATCCCTTAGAAGGGATCAGGGGTAGGTGGAGTGAAGAGTCAGCATAAGAATTAGTTGTATACAAGAATTTATAATTTCAGAAAAAGCTTTACATTACTATGTATGTTATAAAAGGCAAACCCACCTAGTGAAAGACCACATCATTTTTTATGGCTTCTTAGAGGTCCCTCACTTTCTACTTCATGTTCTAAAGAGCAGTTTTGGCCCTTTTTTGAACTTCAAAGATTTATGATTGGGTTTTCCAGCTGTTTTTTTTTTCCTTGATGCAGACTATAACTCCTCCACAACCCAGCAGATCATCTTCTATAGTTGCCAAAAAAAATTCTTCACTCTGAGGCAACTCAGTGATCTCTAAATTTTGGCAGAATCATCCTTTAACAAAAGACAAAGGATTTGCTACTTAAACACTTCATACCTTGTTTGGATTTGCTAGAGATTCTTCATGATTGACATAGCCTTTCAGAAGCCCAGGTGATCACCAAGCCATTAATGATGAGGAATAAAAAAAAAAAGGGTTCAGTGGATGTTTCACTTAACAAAGAAAAATTAAGACTAATCATGCCAACTTGCAAGACATCTTATTTTTTCTGTCTCAGACTAAGATTATGTGTAGCCCTCTTGGGTTTAATACTGCAGTGAAACTCATAAGCATAATGTTGGGTGGCTTGAAATTATTTTATACAGAATATGGGTTCTTTATATATATATACATATATGTATATATTTTTTTAATTATATGTCAGGGATCCCTTTGACAATCACATTAAACCTATGTACCCCTTTTCAAAATTATGTTTCTCAGCATAAAATAAAATATAGAATTAGTATTATTGGAATGTAGTTGTCCAAATTTATATATGTGGATGTGGGTATATATTTCCATGTGCACATATGCATATGTTTACACACATACACATATATTATTATATATTATATATATTATATATATATTATACACATACACATATATTTATACACATACATGTGTGTATGTATATGGGTTTATACACATACATACATGGGAAATAGTTCTAATGAACTATACCAAAATGATGGCAAAATTTAAGTATGTATATGTATATGTGGATGTGGATGTGGATATGTACACACACAGTGTTCTAAGACCTCAGGTTAAAAACCTCTGTTGTGGAGGAATTGGCAGGTGAACTGACCAGGGGTTGGCAGTCTTATTATATAAAGAATTTTATATTCAAGTTTCAATGTAAAACTTTCAAGTAGGACACGAATGATTACTAGAGGAAATGAAAGTACTCAATGAGGAAATCTCTCTTATACCATAGTCCTGTTCCATGACCACAGCTAGCTGATTCAGAAATGAATGGTATTACTCACAGGAGGGGCAGGGTAAAGCTAGGTCAGCACAAATTGCTCAGCAACTACTGTGAAAAATAGCTCAAAGTACATGCCCTGTTGATGGTGATTCATTAGTGTCACATTTATATACAGAGAATAATGACAAAATAGCATAGCTAAAGAGCCAGGCGACTTCCAAAGGTACCAAATGGATCACAGAGAAAATGACTTGGGCATTAGATAAGCTTATTCATGTTCTCTGTTTAGCAAAATCCTGGTGTTTTAACTGAGGTGACTTCATTTTCTGGTGAATTAGACATATTGATAGATAAACTGCTCAAGTAGTCTCTTTGGGTTTTCCATGTATTTGTGAAACAGTTTTCTTGTGTAAAAGTACAGGCACTTCTTTAGTTGAACTTTTAACAAGAGGACTATGCTTCTGACTCTGAAATATTACCCTTCTCTCTCCCATTACCTTAATCTTCTTGTCTAGACTGAAAGGGCAGATTCCCATATTAACTTATTTTTGAACAACAGCAACTAAATTTGTCTCCTTTTGTGTCCTTAATAGTTTAGTTTCTCAATCAACACACTAGGTGAACTTTCAAATAACCAAATTCATATTGAAATATATATATACACATACATATATAACTAGAAAATTATACTCAATGAAAATCTAGTAAAATGTGCCCGTGGGCTTTTTAAATGTTGGCAGAAAAGAATATCTAATCTTAGCTCTTTCGTAAAATAAGTTCAAAATATTCACTTTGGAAATGGTCATAAATGTGAACTTAGGTAGAGATCACTTAAAAAACCTTCAATTTTGACATAATTTGGTATAGTTCATTAGGGCTATTTCCTTTGTAAACTGTGTCTTTTCCCTTTTTTTTTTCTTTAACACTCACAGTCTAACTACCTGTATTCTATAGCCATCTTCTTCCAGTGTCTTGCACTTAGTAAGGGCTTACTTGAATGACTGTTAAATTGAAGGGACCTGAATCAACTCTGGTGAAGTTTGGGAAGCAGCAGTTCTCAGTAATTGAATCCTTTCTTTTCTTCTGTATCCATTCATCTATTTTCTTAACTATCTTTCCCCTGATCTTTAGATCTCCAGAAACCAGTTGATCATTGGGTTTCTGACTCTTAACCTGACAATTTTTCTAAAGTTTAGTGCAATCACTTTCTCTATTCCTATTCCTTTACCCCTATAGGATCCCTACTTATTGACTGTTTGCATTCTCTGAGCACAGGGTCATAGAACTTTCCAGTTCGTTATAAGGATACTCAGGAGACACCTAATGGAAAACCCCACCCAGCGTAACAATCCACACTATAGAACAATGGTCTCGTAGGCTCTGCTTGAAGATTTCTACTAAGGGCATAGAACTGTATTCTTAAGATACCCTGATCCATGGTATTGCTTTTGTAGTATAATTGTTTACTCAAAATTATATCTTGAAATCAAAGAAAAGGACTCCAGGCATCATGCCCACAACACTCCAAAGTGCTGCTTAAACCATATTCAAATGCAATTGGATAATATTAAAAAAAATACAACGAAACAGAAAATGTTAATCTGTGATTTTCTAGAACAAAATGTAACCTTGTAGGGATCCTCTTATATGGCTTATTGGCAGTTTCTATTTGAGTCTGATAGCACTGTTAGAGTGAATGAAGAGCTAGCCTTGAAACCAGGAAGGCTAGAGTTCCTGCATTGCCTATGACACACAATGTACCTGTGATAGTGGTGAAGTCATTTAATCCTGAAGGGAAAATAGATTTACTTAAACAATTTCATCAACAAAAGAGAAAGAACAGGCAGTGAATTGTGAATGAAATTTATAAAGAGATAAAAGCAACATAAAATATCAAATTCCAATTTTCTTTTTTAAAAATCAAAGAAGAGATGAACAAAATTGAAACTAAAAATGCATTGAATTGATAAATAAAACATAGAAAGGTGGGAAGAAGTCACTCTATAGTGCTTTATTAGTACTCTGCTACTGTCTGAGATACAAACTGTAGAGAAGGTGCCAACTTACCCTGCTAGGTGGAGTTCCATCACCTGGAAGCTCCTAATATCCCAAAGTCACAAATCCAACTCATCTTGATCTGAAATTAACTTACATGTAAATTATGTGCAATGGTTTTTGCTTTGCCCTGACTTTAACAGAATCAATGTAAGCCTTCCAATGCCTGCGGACCTAGTTCAACCCTGGTTGCCACAGGTATACGGTCTCAGGCATATGTGCCAATTCATTTTCATTTGTTTATTTGACTTCTAATGTTTATTGATTTGTCTTTCATATTTCACAAGGTTTCTGCTTTCACAGTCCATCTTGCTTGTCTCCTTGAATGATGTTAATCAAGTTTGGGGCACGGTAAATTAAATCTGTTTCTACTCTGCTAGAAATCAGAACTTCCAGCAATCTAGGAATGGCATAAATTATAAGTACTTGTTAATTTAGGCTGTGATGATGATGATGATGATGATAGCTAACATTTATATAATACTTTAAGGTTGGCAAAACACTTTACAAGCCTTATCTCATTTCCTCCTCCCAACAATCCTAAGAGGTAAGGGCTCTTATTTTCCTCATTGGATAGGTGAGGAAACTAAGTCAGTTAGCAGTTTAGTGACTTGCCCATTAGTGTATGAGTTTAGATTTGAATAAGATCCTTCATGACTCCAGGTCCGGTGCTATCACCACTGTTATGCCTAATTGCCTTTGAATGGCAGAGGCTACTAGAAGATCCATATAGGCAGTGTAGTGTAGGAGAAAGATGTTAGATTTTGAAGCTAAAAATTGGAATTCAAATTCTTAGACTCCCAAACTCGAATTCTGAGTAAATCTTACCACTATTAAGAACTCTATTAGAGTTTAAGGGATTGGACAATGTTTACATAGTAAGTAGTAAAGTAGGGATTTGAACCCTGACCTCTTGGTTCAAAAGCCAGCACCTACTCCACAGCATTGCAACCTCTTTAATAATCCCCATGTGCTACTGACAGATAACTGATACTACTTTCATGGAATCATCACATATACTTCCTGTGTCAATAGCTCCCAGTAGATGACTTTCATTACTCAAATGGAAATCACAGGAAGCAACAGCTGCAAGGAAACTTAGAATTCATATAACATGAACCATATAACATGTTGTTTTACAGGTTAGAAAACAGGTTGAGTGGCACAGTGAATAGAGCACCGGCCCTGGAGTCAGGAGGACCTGAGTTCAAATCCAGCCTCAGATACTTGACACAAAAACTAGCCATGTGACCTTGGGCAAGTCACTTAACCCCAATTGCCCTCCCCCCAAAAAAAAACCACAAAAGAAAAGAAAACAGGCTGAAAGAGTGGTACAACTTTGCCAAAATCTGAATTTGGAAATCTGGGGAACATAATCAGTCTTTGGATGCAAAAGCCAAGTTTTTTCCAGTCAACTACCCTGCCCATGTGAAGCTTTCAGTGAGCTCTGACATTCAAAGGAAGCTAGGTAGCACAGTGGACATAATGTTGGACTTGGAGTCAGAAAGACCTTAGATCAAATCCGAATTTTGTCACTTACTAGCTGCATGATCCTAGGCAAAACACCAAGCTTCCCTCAGGCTTAATTTTTTTTCATCTATAAAAATGGGGATAATAATAGCACCTTCCTAGATGGTTGTTGTGAATATCAAGGGAAGTAACATACATAAAGGACTTTGGAAAACTTTAAATTCTATAGAAATCCTAGCTATTTATAACAACAGTAATAGTATCAGAGACAATCTGATTATTTAAATTATCTTTGTTTTTGCAACTATTGTTTGAACTTTATCATTTTTCAACAGATGTTAACTAAACCAAACTGACTGTGTCATTTGAATATGGATCAGTTTCTTTTTGTGCAGATATGACTATTCAGCCCATGGAAATTGTCTTTGCTTTACTAATAAATAGAGATTTGCATCCTACATACGTATCAGTGATGATCACCATGAATGACCAAGCAAACATATTTATTGACTAACTGCTACATACAAAGTACTGTGTTTTATGCAGATAGAAAATGGAAAAAAAAATGGACACTATAAAACCTATAATACAACGACCAATTACATTTGCCTTGAAAATAGAGGTTGACATATTGGGGCTGTGTATGTCATACCAAAAACAACTTGTTAATTCTCTCAAATCAATAACACAAACAAGTAAAAAGAAGTATAAGTAAAAGGAGGGAAAATTTAAACTTGTCGGGTTAGCCTCTAACCCCCTAGGTATCTTTTTAGCTCAATTACTTATTTCATTATTGTCTTCTGGAATCATGGTTAGTATTTTGTTAATAAGAATTCATATAGTTTCAAAGGTTTTTTTTTTTTTTAGTATTGTTAGAACATAAATTGTTCTCCTGGTTCTGTTAATTCCATTCTCCAATATTTTATGTTGGGGTATAGACATTTTAAAACTGGCTCTTTTTTTTAAAGTCTTCAAATTGTTTTCATTTATTACAATCATTCATGCTGCTACTCTTCATCATTTTAAGGTTAGATTCTTACGACTCATCTTCATTACAATGAAACCTGACTCTTCCTTATGCCATTTGGGTTTTCTTGGAAAAAATACTAGAGTGGTTTGCCATTTTTTTCTCCAGCTACATATGAGGAAAACAGGATTAACTGGCTTGTCCAGAGTTACATGGCCAGCATGTGTCTTAGGTCAGACTTTAACTCAGGTATTCCTAACTCTAGGCCCAGGATTCCATCCACAGTTCTACCTAGCCACAAGTTCATATAAAATTTAAAATTATTTGTTCTTATATTATTAATTAATAGTCTCTTATAAGTTGTTCTTCTGATTCTGTTCTCTTCACCCTGCATCAGTTCATATATGTCTTTCTATGTCTCCTTGAAAGAATTTGTTTTCTTATCTTTCTTTTTTATTTATGGAATAGAACAAGCATTTCCATGACATAATAAAATATTTTAAAAAATTATTGCAGATGTAATTGTAAATCTATTATATACAACTGGCTATTTCTCTTAAATATATCATAAAGCTATTACATACATTTTTTCTTTCCTCCCCCCCCCCAGAGATGCCTAATTTTACTACATATATTTCTATTTATCAGTTCTTTGTCTGTATGCAGATAGCATCTACCTTCATATGTCCTTTGTAGTTAATTTGGGATTTTATCATCATCAAAATGACTTACTTGCTACAATTTGTTCTTAAAACAATATTGCTGTTACTGTTTACAACATTGTCTTGGTTCTTCCCATTTTGCTCATCATTATTTTATGCAAGTCTATCCATGTTTTTTTATATTAATTTATTGTTAGCTTTCAACATTCACTTCCATAAAATTTTGATTTCTAAATTTTCTCTCCTTCCCTGTGCTCCTCCCACCCCAGCACAGCATACAATCTGATAGAGGCTCTACATGTACATTCATATGAAACATATTTTCAGGGGTGTCTAGATGGTGCAGTGAATAGAGCACTGGCCCTGGAGTTAGTAGGACCTGAGTTAAAATCTGATCTCAGACACAAAAACTAGCCATGTGACCTTGGGCAAGTCACGACCCCAACTGCAAAACAAAATGAAACAAAACATAGTTTCACATTAGTCATGTTATAAAGGAGAATTTGAACTAATGGACAGAACCATGAGAAAGAAGAAAGGAGAAATAAAAAAAAGAGGGAGAGAGAACAAATAGCATGTTTCGATCTGCATTCAAACTCCATACTTCTTTTTTTGGATGTGGATAGCATTTTCCACAATGAGTCTTTTGGAGTTGCCTGTTTTCTCATCTCTTGCCACACAATAGAATTCCATTTATTCCCATACCATACCTCCTGGCAGAGAGACCTAAGAGAGTAAATTAAAATATAGATTGTTTTGGATATGGCCATTGAAGGAATTTGTTTTGCTTTACTATACATATTTGTTATAAGAAATTTGATTTCCTCTTTTTCCGGGTGGAATAGAATGTCAGAGGGAGAAAATACATATTTCTGTTAATTAAAAAATAAAGCATTTCCAAAAACAAAGGATTAAATTAAAAGAGTGGGGGAAAGCCAACTTTCGAATCTATTGTAGCAAGAAGTTAACGCATCTCTTTTGTCATATTCCTTTCTGTTCAGAAAACTTCAAAGGTTCCCTATTACAAAATAAAGTCAAAAGTGCTTACCCTTGCAGTCACAATTCAGTGTGCTTTTGCATCCTATCTCACACTACTCTCCTTTCTAATCCCTATTTGATATATATACTCAACTGGGTTTATTAACTATCCTCAGAGCAATTTTTTTTTGTTTTCATACCTCTTTAATTTTGTTCATACCCTTTCCTTGACCTGGCATGATCCTCTTCCCTACTCCCTCACCAATTTTCGAGTCCAATTTCTTGTCTCTTCTTTTCTATGAGGCCACCCCAAAATATTCTAATGCACAAGGATCACTCCATCCTCTGAGATTTTAAAGCTTGTGTAAATAATGTAATGCGTAGCTGTAACTCTCAGCATCTTCTATAATATTTTGTTTATTTTTTCATATAATTATGCTTTGTATCCCTTAGTTAGATTTAATACCTTAATGATACAGGCTATATATCTTTTTTTTTCTTTGTCATACCTTATGAAAGTACCTTGAACATTCTAGATATTCATTAAATATTTATCAATTGACATCTAACTCTGGTTCTATTTTCCTCTGGCTCTGTGTCTGTCTCTCTTTCTCTTTCTCTCTCTTTCTCTTTCTCTCTCACTCTTTCTTTTCTTACTCTCTTCCTTGCCCCATTGCCCCATGGTTTTCTTTTTTTTAATTCCCCTCTATCTTTTCTGTCTCTCCCTAGCCCTACCTTTTTTTAATCTTTATCTAGGTTTACTCAGGTTCCTTCAGAAAAATCCCAAGTTAATTATCTATGCTTCTTCAAGAGTTGACTACAGCTACATTCCATCACTTTCCAGAAAAATCAGTGCAGCCAGTGTATTTCAAATTGTGGAAATATGTAAATGGTGATAAAAGCAGTGTCTGCTGCAGGAATTAGTAAGCAACTTCATCATCTCCACAATTTTTAATCAATCATATTTCTTCAATAATGAATAGGGAAATCCATTTTTCTACTTCTATGACAAGCTTCATGTTGGTACATTTCTTTTCTCTGACAGGGACAATTATGTTCCATTAGAACTTTATATATCCCTAAGAGGAAATCCATTAGTCTTGTGTGTGTGTGTGTGTGTGTGTGTGTGTGTGTGTACAGAAGTTTATGTGTATGTGTTTCCATTAAATATTGAAAGGCATCATCATCAAGCCTTGTCAGCATATACATATTTGGTTTGAAATATAGAAAATAGGCACATAAAATATCAAGCTTTTTATTTCATTAGCATAGTATCTAAGCAGAGATTTGTAGGTTTTTAATGCAATTTAAAATCCCATCCTCTTGTGAAGGACTGAATTGTTCTTAAATTAATGTTATTTGTTTTTTTTAATGACAATTTTTTGTAAGTGATTTATAAATGGATACTCACTTGAATAAAATGATATGACATGATCCTTGAGAACATTTAAAAGGACAATTTTCTTTTCAGTCATAAGAGGATATACACAATAAAAAAGCAAAATAACTAAATGCTCTGCAAACCTTGATGTTCTTGAAACTAGCATCTACATGGAATAGAGAGGAGACATGATAGTACCACTAAGTTCAGTAATGGTGATGAATAATGGCTATCAGAATACTATTACAGAACAAAGCCACAAGCTCTACTATCTCTTACAGCTCAATTACTGATGATGCTAATATTTTTTTAAATCTAGAACTAGATATAAGACTGGCACTACTTTCGTTATTCAGCACCTTTATTAGTTTTAGTTTACGTGGTTTTATTGGGAAAGGGGTATGAAATGAGACTTCATATTTTCAAAAATATATTAGCTTATTTTATAGGGAAATATATTTTCTATTCACTTTGGTTTTGTTTGATATGTTATAGGGCTGAGGGGAAGGAGTAAAACGTACTTTTAAATAAAGCAATGATGACTAACGGAATCTTTACTCTGTTATATACTGAAGAAAGAATTGAAGGGAGGAAATATATTTTATCATTAAGAAAACAAAATAGGAATTGAATATTTAACACTTCATTAAATATGTAGATTGCTGTGAAATCTTGTGAGAAGGTTAAAGATAGTGAGCCCATAAAGCCATCTTCAGACTCATTTTCATGTGGTCCTATAAGGATAAAATAATTTTTAAAAATAGAAAGAGTCCCCCAAACGCCATCCATGGTTAGGTTGAAAAATGAGATATTGGAAAGAAAGGTGTATAGAAATTGTATTTTATCTTTTTCTTTTCATGAATAGTTGATATTTGAAACCTTTTCACAAAAAGGGTAATTAAGTAAACCATATAAGGACTTAAAAATCATCAGTGTGTGTTGGTTGGAAGTGAGAATGATTACTATATGTCTATAACTTAAGGATGTGTAGCAGCAAGCACCCCAAGCGTCCTCAGGGTGTCTGCCAACACAGGTTCTTAGATCTGCTTTGATAAAGGAAAGCAACTCAAAATGGGTTAACAAGCTTACTTTAATCAGTCAAACATATATCGTTTACCTAGTTCAGGGGAAAAAGGTCAGCACCCCGAACTTCAGAATACACAGACAGAAGTATCAAGTCAGAGAAACAGATCAAGTAGACAGGTTTCCAAACTGTCCAACCATTACATCCATACCAAATCAACATTTGGGTTTCAACATCTGGGTTTTTCAAAGCCAAGGGCGGGGGGGGGCTCTCAACAACAGCTTCCCATAATCCAGATCAAATCACAGAACATTTCTCAAAGTGAGCCCCAAAACAAAGCTACACATCAGGGCTTATATAGCCTTCTCCTGGCTCAGAGAATGTAACAACCTTATTGACTCACTGGCCAATCAAGAAGTATCTACTGAAAAACAAGCCTCCCACCCCAGGCTCCAGGTGCACTTTAGCCTAGGGGCAAGGAAGATCTTCAAAATTTACATTCCCATTACAGGATGTCAAGATTGTACCTGTTTATCATCCATTTCTATGCATATTGGAGACTGATGCACAGCATCATTTTCTGTCATTTCCTCATCATTCATCAAATGACTGTCAAGTGGGTGAGGAGGAGAGAGACTATATAACCATAACATGGCCTGATTCAGCTTAAATTTAGATTCATATCTTTCCAATGTTTTTTACATATCTGCCATATTTTTCCTCTCCAACTTTAAAAATCTATACTGAAATCAATGTGATTATATATATATATATATATATATATATGCACATACACACATATACATATATATATAATCACGAATGTCTTTATCATGCCATACTATTTCACCATATTTTTATTAATATTAAATTATGACCATTGTTGAATAAACATATGTATATATAGATATATGTACATATACATACATATGCATTTGCAAAATTCCCTCTATTTCCTGGTTATATAGCAATTTCACTAAAATTTCACTTTTCTAGAGTTAATTAGCTTTCTTAGGAGATGACCATTCCACTTGCAAATCAGTAGTGTATAGATACATCTGCTTAACAAAACTGTTTTGGAGAAGAAAAAAAAAGAAATCTATCTAAATAAAGTGCAATAACCAACCATTTATGAAGCACTGAAATAATATCCTGCTAATCACTGATTAGAATTGTTCAACCGAATTTGGATAACTTGTGGTTTGATGGAATTAAATTTTCCCCTTATCAAAGTCATGTAATCCCCCATCCCTGGGTGGAAGCAAGAGTAACTAGGACTCTTAATTTTTTTCTTAATTAGGAGGAATTCTCTATGAAGAAGTTCCCTCTTCCAGTATAGATCAGTACCTGCTCTGCAACTTCTAGCCCTAAAGAGTTTTCTGAGCACTGAAAAGTGAAATGACTTGCCCTTTAATATCACAGAGTAAATATATGTCAGAATCAGGATTTTACCCCAGGAATTCCCGCCTCCAAGATCAGTTTTCTATCAAAGACACTAAGCTGTCTTTTGAGGAATATATGTCCAAAAACAGTTGTTGTTTTTTAGGGGCAAAATAGTACACAGAGAGCTCTGCCTGGGGGCAGGAAGACTTGAGTGCAAATTTCTTCTCTTACAAGCTGTGTGACCTTGGGCAAGTAGATTAATCTCTGTTTACCTCAGTTTCCTCATCTAGAAAATGGGAATAACAGTAGTACCTATTTCTTAGTTGTGAGGATCAAGTGAAACCATAATTGTAAGGTGCCCTGGCACTCCTAAGCACTGTATAAATGCTTTGTTGTTATGTTGTTGCTATTATTTTAAACCAAAGAAGACTAGCCTGAGGTATGTGAAATTGGTTATAGATGTGGGGCTTGGACGTTGTTTAAATGACATCAGTGGAGGTCATGGACTTGAACAATGCATCCCATCAGCAAGGTTGCTCATCCCAACTCACTAGTCCTAAACTGTCTTTTGGTCTCCCAGAGACATTACCCAAACATTTCCTTCTTCTTTGGGCCTAATGCTCCCTCAGCAAGGTGACTAGCCAACCACACAAAGAGCTACAACCACAAATATCAGTTGATAGATGAAGTTATATAGGTTCATTTTGGAGCTTTGATAAATGAGCAGCTACTAACAGCATCATTAGCACCACTTCTCATACAAATACATTTTCTCTTGTCTATAAAATACTGTTGTTCTAATGGGGAACACAGAGTTTCATTAAGATATAGATTAGTCCTGCTGGCTTCCTTCTTATTGCTGTAAAATTCAATATTCTAGGAAAACTTTATCTTAGGAAAACATGTAGGAAACACAATTGACCATATTAGCTTTGCCATGCTAGTATGGCATCATACGGATCCCTTTTAGCTGCCACAATCAATTCTGGCCTTAATTAAATTGTCCTGATAGGCTGACCTCACAGAAGGATGCTTTAGAAATCCTAAGTATTAAGGGGATGGGTGCTAATGAATCAGATAGAAGGGAAAGAAGAACTCTTGTAGTTAGTACAGTCCTTTGACACATATTTTTGCCTTAGCCTTGATTACCTGGGTCTTTATTAGGCATCTGAGGAAAACACACCAAAATGTCGAGGGATACCAACACTGGTTTCCTTGTTTTTATTTTAAAGAAAACCACTTTATGATCACTGAAAATCTGAAGGAAACTAGTTAGAGTCTGAGGGAGTCAACTGAAATCAACACCTGTAACTTTCTCATGTTTTTTCTTTTAAATGGTATTGATGGTTATACTTTTGATCTAAATAAAAGACACTCCCAATTTAGTCTATATTTCTGAAAGTATATGACTTTGAAAAGGAAATATGTTTGTGTTCGTGTATGTGTGTGTGTGTGTGTGTGTGTGTGTGTGTAAAATGAAAAAAATACCTGTACATCTATACACACATACACACATAAAAATAATATAATTTAACGGCTACATTGAGTTTTTAGTTAAAGTCAGATTTTCTGTAGGAGATGGAAGTGTGTTCTACATTCGAACTAATATGATATCAAATGTATCTTTAGTTGTTTTTTTTAAGTTGAACTACTTTATCTTAGCAGCGTAGTAGTGTAGTATATAGACAGGTCAAGAACAAACCCACATCTAAGATATTCTAATTGTTTGTCCCTGCGCAATTCATTTTACTTCCTTTTGACTCATTTTCCTCATCTGAAAATGAGGATAATACATGTAATCTCAATTTCTCTGGTTCTTCATAAATCACAAAGAAGATATATAAACATATAAATCTTATTGGACTTGTTTTGATCCTTAAAATATTACATAAATATTGGTTCTTATTCATATTCATTTTAATCATATTAAGTCTAACAAGAAAGCTGTGCTTTGGTATTCTCTATGTTCAAAATAATAATAGAGAGCATTTATACAGTGTCTTAATCTTTGAAAAAATCAGTTGATCCTCACAATAGTCACAGCACCATGAGGTGGACGCTATTGTCTCTATCTTACAGTTAAGGAAACTGAGGCACCAAGAGTTTACTTGCTCAGGATCACACAGCTAGTAAGTGTCTGAGACAGATTTTGAACTTGGTTTTTCTGACTCCAAGTCCCATGCTTTTTCTACTCTACCACCTAGACTGATAATGAATATTTTAAGGTTATCATTTCCAGATACACCCTATAATCATATTGATTTTCATATGAATAACTAAATGTCAGATAAAAGTAGAAGTACATAATAAAAATAGATTTTATTCGTGTGCAGATAGTAATCTATCCATATCTGCTGATCACATGTGACTCTTTTCTATGTGCTCCTAAAGTTTCATTGTGTTTCATCACTGAACACCATGTAGGCCTTTCTTTCCTTTGCTCAACATTGTGAGGGTGTAAGTGGGTCACTATGACTGCCCATCTGACATCTTGCCATACATTTATTCCATGTTCTTTCCCAATCATACAATTCTCTTTTGATATTCTTTCCTCCTGTTCTTCTCTGCAGTTTTTCGTTGGTTATATATTGCAGCCTCCTCAAAGCCACTAGATGCCTCTCCATGCCTTCTGCATTGTATAATACTCACTTTGGGTTGTTTGGAGGCAGTGATTTTCAATATTTTGCTGATATATAAAAACACCACTAAAATATTAATATTGAAAAGATAACCCCTTGCTTTCATGGGAAGCTTGGGGTCATTAAAAGATCTTTGTAATGTCCCCCAAAGGATCAGGAATCCCTGAACTGAGGGGATCACAAATGCATTTGAGTATTGATGTAATGATAATAGAAAATCCATAAAATAATAGTAAATGCAAAGTGTCATCAGGATGGGGGGGTTACTTTCTGTAATTTAGCATTATATTGAACTATATTTTGGGGATCAGTGGGAATCTTTTCCTCTTTTTTTGAAATTTAAATCAAAGTTTGTCCATCTCCTAGCACCTCTTTTGTTCTCTTTAATTTCTCAGAAATTACTGATAAGGAACTTGTTTCATAAGCATATTTCTAGGTTCATAGATGACTAGAGTTGGAAAAACAACTTTACATCTAATCAAATTCCCCTCATTTAAAGATGAGACGGCTGAGATCTAAAGAGGTTAAGTAATTACCCTTATTAAAGACACCCTGGGTCCCAGGCCACTGTTCTTTCCACGACACTATAACAGATCTCTTTCAGTCCCTTTAAATAATAATTGTATGTGTACAGAGAGTTGCATTCATTTTATTGTTGGAATAGTCTTTTATAATCTTCCCTATTCTCCTTCGCTTCATTTTCCTCTTTAAAATATTTATTTTACTCCTTACAGTCAGAATTTAATTCTGATTGGTGAGAATGAGAGAAGTAAAATAAAACTTAAGTAAGTCTTTCTTTTTTGTACTAGAAAAATAATTGTCTTAGACCCTGGAAGACCTGGCTTCTAATATTGACTGCCACTAATGAGCTTTGTGATGCAAGACAAATCCATCTTCCACGCTCTAATCTACAGTTTCCTCATCTCAGTAAATGGGGAATTATGCTGACTCTCCTTATTATGCCTGGTCATAAGGATGATATGCTACTGTATGTGACAGAGCATTAAAAGATAGAGTTTTGAAAAGTGTTCATTTAATACATTAATTAATTCAATTTTTAGGTGCTAGGCTCTAAGGAAGACACTGTAAAAATGGTAGAGACTCTGACTCCTAGTAGTAGTAGTAGTAGTAGTAGTAGTAGTAGTAGTAGTAGTAGTATTTGCTAACTTTTATATACAGTTCTCAGGTTTGCAAAATGCTTTACAAATTTTATCTCATCTTATCTTTAAAACTACCATGGGAGACTGATGGAAGTATAATCCTCATCTTATAGATAAGGAAAATGAGGCAAACAGAAGTTCTTCAATGCATAAGCCTCATATTGAATCTGAGGCTGGATTTGAATTTGGGTCTTCCTTATTCCACATCCAGCATTCTATCCAATGTGTCACCTAGCTGCCTAATAATTTAACAGGTATATATGACAAATACTAAAGTAACAAAAATGTAAATACAGTGTATCCCAATGTAAAATATATAAAAGTTACCCAAAGTTAAAAAAGGGATCATAACAATATTAAAAATGCAATTAGTTGTTGTGATTGTTTTTATTTCTATACTTATGGCATATTTATATATTATAAATATATGAAATAGTCTTAAATATATTTCCGCTGTCCACATTAAAACTCTTCTGTATATATGCCACAAAATCATTATTATGAATTAGATAAATTAATCCCATTATGGCTTCACTCAGACATAAATTCATCTCTCCCAAACAGAAGTAAATATTCGTTCCAAATTACAGAGAAAGTGAAATCCCTTCATGTATGCAGATAGTATCAAGCGACAAGGCTCAACTGAAAATCCATTAAATGTCTCCTTATCTTTTGAATTTTTCTCTAGTGATATCAAAATATCATGTGGTCTCAATAAGCTTATAACTCTTAATATATAACAAAGAAATAAAGAAGTGGATGTTTTCAAGTGTGAATCTTGAAGTCACTCTGAATCAGTGAATTTGATACCTACAAATACTTTGGCTTTCTCCTAGCCAGAAATGTTAAGCATAAAAGTGGCTGACATGTCTCTGCAAGATACATTGAGAGGTGTGTTGGCATCCAGAAATCACAGAAGAAAGGAAAAAAAAATACATTTAAAATAATTAATAGTTATTCAATACCAAGATGGATGTAGACTTTGGAAAGTATAAAATAGATCATAACAGATCTGTGAGTATATCCTAACAAAAATGCCATGTGTTATAATGAAAACAGGACCTGTCACCTAAAGGACAACTATCTAAAGAGGAACACTGCCTCTTTCCAAAAGATGAAAAGGATCAGTTGATATTATCAGAACCTATGAAAATCAGGTTAAAAACTTACAGGAAAAAAATGTTTAGAATGAGCAGATATGGGGATAGCTAGGTGGTACAGTAAATAGAGCATTGGCCCTGGACTCAGGAGGTCCTGGGTTCAAATTCAGCCTCAGACACTTGATCATACTTACTAGCTGTGTGACCTTGGGCAAGTCACTTAACCCCAATTGCCTTGCCTTCTCCCCTCCAAAAAAAAATGAACATCTCACCTCAGTGAGTGATAGTAAATTCACCAAACTCATAAATATAATCTGTATTTGTCAACTATAACCAAAATCAGCATAAATCATAAATCTAGGTAGATCTTATATGACTACAGTTAATACTAAAGAATAGAATAGAAATAGTCTATGTGGGCAGCATCTGTATGAACCAAGCCAGCAATATATTAACAAATAAAGAAGCAATGGTAAATGACTGCTTCATACTGATTTGTTTGTAGTAATGGTGGGGCTTATGATAGTAATTCAAGACTAGGTCATTACCACCAGAAAATACAGAAGAGCAATCCTTAAGGAGCTTGGATTTAGTGATAACTGTACTTTACGCAAGAAAATAGTAGCAACTATGCTGCACATAATTATAAGCTATAAAAATGTTGCCTTGTAAGACGTAACCTAGTGAAGGGAATTATATGTAAGGTGCTTGATATTTTTCATGAACTGACAGATGGCAAATTCTCTTATTAGAAATAGACATTTGAAAATGTTCTGGAAAACTCAATCTATAAATTTTACTGAAACTAGATGACAACCACAAACCAAAAACTGTTGTCCATATTTACCCAAACATAACCCTGATCAACAAAAATTTAGGAGTAACCTTTTTAATACATGTTGTCATGACAAACACTAATTTTCCCCAAGCTATACAGAATTAAAAGATTTAAAAAATACAAGGGACCCAGCAGAGGATATCAAAATCACATAGAAAAAGGCAAATATTCTCACTGTTATTCTCTGTACTATTGGGATGTACTGAGGATGTTTTCAGTGAACTCACAGAGTGTGAGCTTGCATTCTAATACTTTTATTCAACTACAAAAAGTTATTTAATCACTCTGTGCGATAGTCCATAGAATACCAAATAAAAATGAATAATGACAAAATGAAGTTGTGTCATAGGAGCATTTCTATCTGAACCCCATCAAAAATGGTGAGAAGAATGAGATATCTTTATACTTTAAAAATAACCGAAAGTGTAGCATTTTTGCATTTTTGTTTTAGCAAAATTTTTGAACATCATTCATTATGAACACTTCAAAAGGGAAGCATGTCCTTCTGAAAAATGAACTCCCACTACCTTCAGAATCAACTAGTACAGCATTATAAGTTGATTTATATCCAGTGTTAACAGCCATTAATATATTCTAGAAAACAAGGTATATATTTTATAATTTTAACAATAACTTTATATATGTATATATACATATGTACACATATATGTATATATACATATTTACACACATGTGTGTATGTAGCTGTGCAACATTGTTTGAATATAAAATGGAATTAAATTACAAATCAGTATTTTGAACTTATTTGACATGGCAAAGTCCAGAGTCAAACCAAGAGAGAGAGAAGCAAGATAGCTTAGGAAAAATTACTGTCTGCGCCAATGTTCTAGAAGCATATCTCTTCCTTGATATGATAGATACCTTGTTTATCAAATTTACTGAGGAGGCAAAGCTTCCAGGCACAGGTGAGATGGAAAGACAGACTGCATATCTGTGCTATTTAATATTTTATCAGTAACTTCAATGAAGGCATGGATGGCAGACTTACCAAACTTGCAAATGCCACAATGCTGAGAGGTGTAGCTAATATATTGAATGACTCAGTCAATATTACAAAATATCTTGATATTGGAGTGCCTCTAAGAAGATGTACTGGGAGAAGGTAGGTGGTGCAGTAGCCCTGGAGTCAGAAGGTCCTGAGTTCAAATTTAGCCTAGCTGTGTGACCTTGGGCAAGTCATTTAACCCCCATTGCCTCAAAAGAAAAAAATTATAATTCAGTAATTTTGGTTTTTCTTTTATCAACTTTTCAAGCTTAAGATAAGAACTCGTGGTTAGAAAGTTGTTTGTAAAAAAAAGGAAAGAAAAAATTATCAGCTGTGGGGGTTTGTAAATTCAAAATCAGTCAACAGTAGTGAAAAAAGTTAATGCTACCTTGGACAGTATTGAGAGCCATCCCCATTACTTTCTAGACCATGAAAATTATCTTTTATTTTTTATCATGATCTGACCATCTCTGGAGTTTTGTGTTTAGTGTTCAATTCTGGACACCACAGTTTAAGATGAATATTTTTGATCTGGGGAGTATCCCAAAGAGAGAAAACAGTTCTCAAGTCCATATCATCAAAGAATAATTGAAGACACTGAATATGTTTGTCTGGAAAGGTAGAAGACTCAGGCAGGAAGATGTGGTGTGATAGTTGTCTTTTATTTATTTGAAAGGCTGTCAGGGAAAATGGGTTCTTTTTGTTCTATTTGCCCTAGATGACAGAACTAGTAATAAGGGCTAGATGTTACAAAAAGGAACATTTAGAATTGATGTCTGGGATCAGGGATAGACAGAGAAAAGAGGATGTATATCCGTTCAGGTAGAATTATCTGAAAGTGAAAAGAAAGTTCCTACTTTATAATCCTGTGAACACTTGTTGGTAATCTCTAGGCCAAGGTTTTGTGATATAATGTTGGATGTGTTAGAGTAAAGACTTTTGGGGAGGACAAGTTGTAATACACAGCATCTGACATCTCTTTCAACTTTCAGATTCTGCAAATATGTAAGGCATCAGAGCAGAACTTTAATGGAGAACAGTGTGTGCATGTATTCATGTAAAATTATGCATATTTATATGTGTACGTATGTTTTTTTTTTATTTCAGCCATGTCTGACTCCATTTGGAGTTTTCTTGTCAAAGATACATGAGTGGTTTGCCATTTCCTTCTCCCTCTCATTTTACAGATAATGAAACTGAGGCCAACAGGATTAAGAGACACATTTAGTATCACACAGCTAGTAAGTGTCTGATGCCAGATTTGAACTCAGGTTTTTCTGATTCCAGGCAAGCAATCTATCCTTTGTACCACCTAGCTACCACATGCATATATATATATATATATGTATATATTTATGTATATTCAGTATCTTCAACTATTCTGAAGATATATTTAATATATTGGTACATATATAAGTATATATGTGTGTGTGAAAGTATTAATATATGTATATATTACACTGAACACAAAGCAATTATTTATTTGTTATGTACTTGAGATTTATATCATGACCATAGTCATATGAAAAATTGAATCATTCATCTGATTTGTCCATATAAAGTACTAGTGTTACTGATTTGAGTCTTTTCTCACTGAATGGACTGTTTACATGAATATTATCACTATTGTATAGACATTGACTTCTGCTCATTTTAAAATTAGAAGTTTCATAAGATCATAAGACCATAGACAGAAAACTAGACAGAATTGCTGACATCATCTAATTTCAACCCTTTTATTTTATAGATGAGGAAACTAAGACCCTGTGAGATTGATTTACTTCCCCAAAGTCACACATCATACCAAAATATTCTTATTGGTCTGCATGTAATTAGCACTTGTTAGTAGTGGGGAAATGTTTTGAGGTGTCCATTTTTAAAGTTCTACATACTCAATAAATATGAAGATATCTCCAAGAGCAAGGTCATTTCATTCTTTCAATCATTCATTCTTCCATTCAGAGGCCATTTATCGAACTGTTACTGTGTTCAAGGTATGGGAAATATAAAGATGAAATTCCAAAGTTTTCTTGAAACATGGACATATTTTTTATTGCCCTTTCTATATGTGGTTATTGTTGTTTATTTGGAAAGGCATGGCGATAGCAAGTCCTTTCATCTCTGTAGTGCTAGTCTAAGGAGAAACTCACTGCAATGCTTGTCTTATGTTAACTGTCTGATAGACTTTTCATAAATTGTTGACTATGCCAAAGTTTCATCAACTCTACTAAAGGAAATCCTGCTATGTCATAAGGGGTTAAGATGGTTGAAGGGCAAAATCTTTTTCCCCCTTGTTGGCTATCACCTTTCCTTTCCACTAAACATGTCTTAGCCTATTAAAGTTGCTGCATGGACTTCCATTCTTACTGGCTCAACTTGGCACTTACTGTTTAATCCCAAAGGAGCCCAAGAAACAGCATCTTTATTTCTGCTCCACCAAATGTAACTTGTGCTTTTCTTGCTTGAAAGGATCTTGCATTTGTTCTCCTTCCCATCCCATATAACTGAAGGTTTTCACAGTAACACTTTTAACATTTTTTTCTGGCATTCATTTAACTAGAGTGAGACAGTCTGAGCGCTTTAGGAGACAGTGTTTGCCTTCTATTTTATCAACGGCATCTGGAGTATTCCTTGTGACAACTAATTGAGGGATTCTTGGAGCTGTTGCTAGAAAGAACTAGTTACCTTTTTGTGCTTTAAAAGCAAAGGGACCTGCCAAGAAAAGGTAGAGCTTTTAGAACTGCACATATTTTTGTCTGCATTGCTTATTGATTTTTCTCTTGACCTTTTGTGCCCAGTTGTTTGTTCACATGCTATCAAAGGTGTGAACCATATATTTTTTAAAGAACCCTTTCCCATGTCAACTTTTCATTATTCATTTTGAAAGTCATGTTCTTGATGTGGATTTTTTTGGTTGTTATTGGTTTTGGGGTGTGTGTGTGTGTGTGTGTGTGTGTGTCTATGTGTATATTAGCTATATTTAACTCTCTTTGCCAAATGAAAGTGAAAGGAAATTTTGGTGGTTATGAAATTTTAGGTAGCATAAACATCTACCACTGGAAAAGTAGTAGACAATAAAAGATGGAAAAATAAAATGCGAGAGCTCAAAGAACTAATTTATTTTCAATAAAATAAGTTTGTTTTTGTTTTGTTTATGAACACTTAATTAGCACTCAGTACAAGAGATTTTTACAAGCTTTCTTTTAAAAAGCTTAAAACCCCAAAGTATGCACAGATTTTAACAGTTTCCTTATCTATAAAATGTGAAAAATAATAGCTCCTGTATTCTAGGGTTAGCATATAGATCAAATGAGATGATATTTGTGAAAGATTTAGTAGTTATTAAGCTGTTTCTATGAATAAGGCTTGTAAGATAGAGTCCTGCTCCCAAAATTCATTTCAGGGTTAGACCTATGATTCAGTATGTGGAACTCCTACATCAGGAAACTCTTTACCAATTTTGGTTGACTCCTTCTATGCAAATTTAACTTAGAGAAATGCTTAGAAGAATGAGTGGTTAAGTGACTTTTTCTATGTCACGTTGACAGTAGATTTCAAAGACAGAAATTAAAATCAGTTGTATATATATATATATATATATACATATACATATATACATATATATATATATATATATATATTATGAAACCTTTCCTCATCCAGCTCTAATTACTACCCTTCTCCCTTTCAGAATTCAGAGGATTGATTTGTTTGGAATTATTTCCTTCTAATATTATTCTCCCTCAACTCACCACCACACCCCAGCCCTGATGTTTCTGTATTTGATTGGGCGCATTTCCATACCAAACTCTGTTTGAAGGGGTGCTCAAACCTTCTTTCTTTCAGATAAAAGTGAGTTTCATCCAATGCCTAACCCCCGATCCCTTCCTCCATGTTTTATATACTCTTTTCTCATACACCCTAAATATGAGAAATAACAACAAGTTCCACTTGTTTCTTACCTTCTACATTAGGATATTCCTTTTGCCCACTCTGTAGATGATAAAATTGTTTGGAATATAGACATTATGATATGTTTGCTTTTAAAAAAATCAACTTCCTTAAAGTTACATCTGATGCACGTATTTATATTGAATGTATAGCGAGAATTATCCATGGAATTAATTCTAATCTGGATGGAATTACAGATCTAGAGCTAGAAAGACATTTGGAGGCCATCTAGTCAAACCCCTCATTTTTACACATGAGGGAACTGAATCCCAGAGAGTATTAGGGAATTGCCCAAGATCACAAAGGATGTAAGAGGCAGAGTTGGCAGCTGAATTCTTGTTCTCTGGTACCAAATCAGGTACATTTCCTACCAGATCACAGGCTGCTTGACAAAGGAGTGAGGCATACATAGCTTTTCTTATAGTTCAATTAATATTATTTTGTAATAAAATTAGACCGTCTGGCTTGAGAGAAGTTTGGCTTAGAAGCAAATATATTTTTTTAAAAACACCTCCATTTGGACTCTAGGGCTACCCACACTCTGGCATAACTTTACCTTTTGAGCCTTATTTCTACCTACTATGCGGCAAATCCTCTGCAGTCCAGTGAGATTGTTCTTTCTCCTGTCTCCCTATAAGTCCAGCACCCTTCTGCCTCCTTGACTTTGATCTCAATATCCGCTACCCCTTTACTATTCCTTTCCAATGTGTCTTTTTAAAATTCACCTGTACCTCAAGAAAACTTAAGTGCCACAAAACTATCCACATTGTTGACAACTTGAAACGATCTTTGTCTTGTTAGGACCTTTCTGGTGACATAGTGATACAGTTCTGGGTAGGGCGTCAGGAAGGTATGATTTCAAATCTTGCCTCACACACTAGTTGTATAACCCCAGGAAAGTTACGTACCCTGTATTTTCCTTGATTTCTGGACTTAAAAAATGGGCATAATTATAGTCACTCTCCCTCTGGATTGTTGTGAGGATCCAATGAGGTATGTGTAAAGCAATTGTCACATGTCTTAGCAAGTATAGACATTTAATAAGTATTTGCTTCCTCCCTCCTTCCCTTCCTCTCTTCCTCAAGATTACATGAACTATTTTGGTTACCACATCATATTTCTCTTGGAGCAATCTAAGATTACTGAGTTCCAGTATTGGTCAATGGTTAGAATAACACATCTGTTTATAAATGAGAGTTTTGCAGTTATTAAAGAGTTAAGCATTGTGAAACCCATTCAGTGTCACCTTCAGCAAGGCTGATACAGTCTCTTTTGTTTGTCTTTTTGGCACCATGGCAGCAAAGCACCATCGGTGTGGTGCCCATCTTCCAGACAAATGTCATAAGGAATCTGAGAGAAAAGATTTACTTTTCTTTTAAAATGTAAATGGACTGCTTTATCAGCAAAATTGTTTTGTATTCTCTATTTAAATAAAACAACAAAAGAATGTAAGTGTGTGCGTGAGAGTTCTCATTTGTCTCTCAAGCAGATTTTTGAAAATTTGTAATTAAAAAGCTTATTAAGGAAAAAAAAAGTGTACTGTTCTAACAACACTTTAAGGTTTGATTGCCAAACTTGTTACTTTTTTTATCTCTGGAGGATACTACAGTTGCTTTTGACTGGCAATAGACTGGCATCTAATGAAATGAAATTTACCAGATAATCATAAAATCTTACATTTTAATCCTCCAATGCATCTTTGACCTCACTGATAGGAGTCCTCCCTCCTCTTATACATCTTGCCACTCATTGATGTGCTTTTATCTCTTCTCCCAGGGACTTCACTAACATGCTATGACACTTTGTAATATCAATGTGATATTCACAGCACCCATGGCAGCTATGAATATGCTGGTGTAGTTGTGAATCACAAAATGTAGTAGACTCTCTACATGGAAGACAGAACCAAAACATTTATTCAAACACCAGAAAGTTGAAAGCCAAACCCATCATAGCAATCAAGAAGTTTATACATGTGACCAATGCAGAGAGCACTGACAAAAATGCCCCTCTCTCACTCGTTGTTGGTTGCTCTGTTTCCATGCTGTCTGCTCCCAGCTCTGTTTGTGTTTTCCCCTGCTCTTTCCTGCCCTCCCATTCCTGTTTTACCCTTTTAGCAAGCTCCTCTCACCATAGGCTCCATGTGATTACATTTACCCTGTTAAGGGCAGGGAAGGTCTTCAAATTCCCATTACCATTACACCCGTCCTCTAGTTCTACTGACATTATGTTTTATACTTTAAGTATATGCTTTAAGTGTCTGAGGCCGGATCCAAAACCAGGTCCTCCTGACTCCAGGGCCTGTGCTTTATTCACGGTACCACCTAGCCTCCCCCTATTATACTTATTTCTGAATGCTACGTTATAGGAAGTATATTAACAAGGTAGAGCAGTTAGAGAAAACTAACCCATCCCATAAGTGAATCAGTTTATAGAACTAAGAATTTTAAGCTGGGGGGCAGGGGGAAGGCAGCATGGTAGCTGTCATCAAGTATCCAAAGGGCTGCAATTTGAAAGAGAGATTTGATTTCTTCTGCTTTGTCCCAGAAGACAATACTAGAAGCAATGAAGGGAAGTAGTTCAGAGGCTAATTTAAGTTCAATGTAAGGAAAACATTTTCTTTCAATTAGGATTCTCCAAAAGTAGAATGTGCTGCCTTTATGGGTTCTGGTTTTCCTCACCACTCAGGTTTCTCAGTAAAGGATGAAATTTGAAGATATCTTAGATATCATTCCCGAAGACGTTATTAGTGTGTGAGTGTGAATGAGTGAGTGAGTGAGTGTGTGTGTGTGTGTGTGTGTGTGTGTGTTGGGGGGGTAGGATTATGGAAGATGGTCAGATCTCTTATTTAAGAAAATTATTTTGGCATCTGTCAGGAAGATAGATTGGAGAAAGAGAAAGACTGGAAACAAAGTGATTAGTGAGGACTGGGGGGTCTTTCTTAACCTGGGGTCCATGACCCTTGATGGAAGGTAGGTGGCACAATGGATAGAACACTGAGCCTGGAGTCAGGAAAACCTCAATTCAAATCCAGCCTTGGATACTTACTAGCTGTGTGACCCTGGTGTAGCAGCAAGCACCCCAAGCGTCCCCAGGGTGGCTGCCCATACAGGTTCTTGGATCTGCTTTGTTAAAGAAAAGCAACTCAAAATGGGTTAACAAGCTTACTTTAATCAGTCAGACATATATCGTTTACCTTATTCAGGGGAAAAGGTCAGCACCCCGAACTTCAAAGTACACAGACAGAATTATCAAGATAGAAACAGATCTAGTAGACAGATTTCAAACTGTCCAACCATTACATCCATACCCAGTCAACATCTGGGTTTCAACATCTGGGTTTTTTCAAAGCTGGGGGGCTCAGGACAACGGCTTCCCAGAATCCATATCAAATCACAGAACACTTCTCAAAGTGAGCCCCAAAACAAAGCTACACATCAGGGCTTATATAGCCTTCTCCTGGCTCAGAGAATGTAACAACCTTATTGACTCACTGGCCAATCAAGAAGTATCTACTGAAAAACAAGCCTCCCACCCCAGGCTCCAGGTGTACTTTAGCCTAGGGGCAGGGAAGATCTTTAAATTTGCATTTCCATTACACCTGATCAAGATATTTAATGTCTACTTCAATTTCTTAATCTGTAAAATGGGGATATTAATAACCTATGTACTAGAGGTACTGAAAAGATCAAATGAGATAATGTTTTTAAAGCACTTAGCATATCCCTGGCTCACGTAAGCACTTTATAAATATTGTTGTTGATGATAAGGAGGCTGTTATTGTTATTATTTTTTTTTACTAACATAAACCATTTATTCTGAGAAAAATCCAAATGTTTCACCAGAATGTCAAAGGGGTCCATGAAACAAAGAAAGATTAAGAACCCAATTATTTCAGTAGTTTAGTGAAATAATGAGTTTCGTGTGAGTGGAGAGAAGGGGTTGAATGCAAGAGACATGGAAAGAAAATATGTCTTTCCCTCCCTTAACTTTAATGGCTAATATCTTTTGGTTTCTTATTTATGACTTCTTATATTGACAATTCTCTTGGGACTTCCAATGAACTGATGCCTTCATAATTCTGAGACTCAACACTTAAAGGTGAACATGCTGACTCCCCACTCAGCAGGTACCCACCCTGAGTGGGACCAGGAGGTAAGGACGTAGTCATTGCTACCGGAGTTCATATAAAGGACAAATCATGTCCAGCTGGGATGGTCGTCAGTTATGTATGTTACAAGATTTAAAGTGGGTCTTGAAGGATGGGTCTTACATGAAACTAAAATTGATTTTCTAAGTTTTATAGCTGCAGAAGGGATATTCATTTCTAATAAAGCAGAACGCACATTTAATTACAATCATTTAGTGGTACTTTCCTCCATTTTAATTAGTTTTCTATGAACTAATTTTGATTTAGTTAAGTAATAAAGAGGTTGTCTTTGCACAGTGAGCTCTGAGGACTCTAAGGATTGTGGTCGCTTTCCCCAACCTCCCCCCCCAAATTGTATAACAAATAGATTAATAAGTTCAGTAAAATGGTCCAGACTTCTCTACCCAGGAGACATTTTCTTAAGAATTACTGTTCCTGGCTATAGTTGTACGATTCCTTGTTCTGGTTTAGTTGCCTCTACAGGCATCGTCACAACTGTGATCATAAGTAGTTGGATTCTTGTACCTTGGTGAATGATACTGATGAACTCGTTGCTTTGACAAGCATGCGCTTTCTTTGAGGGCAGAGTCAGAGGTTAAGAGATTGGCAGAGGTAAGAGAATAAGATTTCTGGGAAAGCTGGGATGCTTCATTTTTGCCCCTGTTTCCAGTCTGCTACTCTGCCCTCAAGTCTTTGTCTCCCTGGATAGTTCCTGAACCAACATCATAAAAGGCAAGGATGCTTCATCCCAATATGTACCTTGTTCATTTAGGCTGTCAGATGTAGTTTAGTTGAAGATATTTATAAGAGCACCTCAGTGCACTGGTAAATACAAGGTAGTGATTGTCAAAGAGCAATGGAGAGAGATTCCCTGACTTTCATGGCTGCTTAGACATTGAACAGCTGAGACATTCAGAGCCTAATTCCATCCCTGATCTGGGCCTTGCTAATCTGGGTGTCAGATTTTTTTCTTCTGTAAAATAGTGACAGCAATGCCAACATGTTTATTAATAATGTCAAACACCTTGAAAGAACAAAATAGCCCATGCATGTTACATTAATTATTTGATTGCTATATGCCAATAGTAATAATAATAGCTAACATTTATATAATGCTTAGAATTCTTTTACAGAAGAAATAACAGATGAGGAAATTAAAGCAAATAGAGATTGGTAGCTTGATTTAAACTCAGGTTTTGTGACTCTATGGGAAGATAAGTGGTACAAGGTGTTGGGCCTGAAGTCAGGAAGACTTAACTTCATGAATTCAGTCTGTCAGATGCTTATTAGCTGTCTGACCCTGGGCAAGTCATTTTACCCTGTTTGCCTCAGATCATCATCTGTAAAATAAGCTGGAGAAGGAAATGGCAAGGAATTTTAGTATCTCTGCCAAGGAAACCCCAAACAAGTCCAAGGAGAGTTGGACAAAATTAAAAGAACAACTTAATAATAACAAATACCTGTTCCTAAACCCAAAGTTCTATCCACTGCCATTAGGGAAACAGAGTACATCTTTCTTCTAAAGGTCCATATTTTAGGGAAGTTTCCAAACAGCAAGTTAAAGGAAAAAATAAATTATAGCTTGTTGCAAAATCATAGTGTTGAGGTATAATAAGTGTGTGTGTTGAAAAGGCTAAGGTACATAGTACAATGTTTGCAGGTAATCATTTCTAATAAACAGGACATACACATTTTTCCATTTTGATTATTGTTTTCTATGACCTAATTATGATTTAGTTGAATAATAAAGAGGTAGCATTTCAGCAACAAATTTTAAGGGCTCAGTTCCATGTTCACTGTATATTGCTCTATAAATATATATATATGTGTGTACATATTATGCCTTAAGATGTATTCATGTATGAAGCTCCTATTGTGTTCAAAACTATGTGGCTATGTACAGAAGATACAAAGATGGATACAACATAGGAACTTTCTAAAAAAACCAGAACCTCTATAAGATAGCTGGGACCAATGTGCGTATAAACATATATGTATATATGCATGCGTGCATGTATATGTGTCTACATACACATATATGTGTAATTTTCAGGCTTAAAATAATGTAATGGCCGTGTAAACTCATAGATGTAGCTATTCTCTGCATTGGGGCAGGTCATAAAACATACCCAGGCTCTCTCAAACTGCGTAATTCTTGTTCACGTTCTTCAAAGATCGCATCCCTTAGTTCGTTTGTTTATTTTGTATTTCATGAGTACCAGTGGAATCTGTGGGTTATCAATGGCTTTCCTCCTCCCTCATGCCACATAGCAATCCTACCTGCCTCATTTTCAAATGACACATTTTCTGAAAGATATTTCTTCATGTCACTTTACATGTATGTCTTTATCAGAAATATTCTATATTGTAATCATATTTACTATGTATATTCTCTTTGTTCTTCGAGACACCTATAACATCGGTTCATCAAAGATTAGGTGTTCCAATATCTGTAACCATATAATGTCACTGGGAAAATGTTTATTTACATTGGAAATATTGCTCTTAACTCCAGGGAGCGTCTTCACATCATTAAAAGCAGTCACAATTTCCTAAACACAATTTAGCCTGATTTCTTCCTCCTATTTAATGTGGGGGCCAATTCATTACTCATTGGCTCTTTACCAGCTATGCCTCCTGGTTTCGTCTTCTTAAGACACATGAGGCACACTTCTCATTCTCATAGATTATTTGCAATTGAGATATTAGGATCTCCAAGTGGTTATTTTTATTTTACACTGAAGATGAAATATATTGTTATATAAATATTGACAAATTCGTTCTGTTTATACCCTAACTGAGAACCAAGTTCCATCTATGAATGCTCTTAAGATGACATGGATGAATGAAAATGTATTTATTATGTATTTATGTGCCAAGAACTGTGCTAAATTCTTTGGGGAAGCGTAGACAGTCACTGTTGTCCAGGATCTCATACTGCAATTGAGGTACACAACACATAAAAGAAAGCTCAACTGAAGAGTGGTTTAATTTACCAGACTTAACTAATCTCAATCTTCTGAGTGTAGCAGAAATTCAGATGGGAAGGCCCAGGAGTTCTCAGATTATACCTCTAGATCAGATGACAGTGTCATGGGTCTGTAGAGCAAATAGTAAGATAAGGTGGTCCTCAAGTGGAATAAAGAGACTTCATGGCTCTCAATTCATACAAGCCATGTAAACATTCAAGTACCCCAGATGCGTTCTAGGTGGCCTAGGACAATGAAGAGAAAGGGGGAAGACACTAGCCATAGCCCCAGAGTACAGAGCCTATCCTCAGATTAAAACCTCACCCAGTCAGTTGGTGATCTGGTGACAATGGGTAGATAAACTGTATGTAAATATTTGCATTGAATATTGACATTGAAATGGTATCTATGCAGGTCCTGAGGATGTTTGGTAGCTCAGCTAACACTGTTTACTGCTATAATTGCTCAGAAAAGGAAAGTTGGGTGTTCAAACAGGAGGAGACAGCTTTAGGGCATAAGTATAGGCACCATTCTATCGGAGACAAACCCCATGATTGGGTATTGTATTCAATCTATCAATAAACATTTATTAAGTTACAACTATGTAACAACAGGCACTGTTCTGTGCTCTGGGGATACAAAGAAAGTTGAAAGGCAATTGATTCTTTCAGTCTAACAAGAGAAACTGTCCAAACACCTATGGACAAACAATATATAGCCAGGATAAATTGAACACATTCAGTAGAGGCAAGACACTAACATCAGGAAAGATTGGAAAAACCTTTTTTTTTTTTTTTTTTTGTAGAAAATGAGATCTATTTCAGGGAGGGTGAGATGTGATCATCTACCCACACTGACTGATTATAGATTCCTTGAGGATAGACCATGGCCCCACTCTGGAGACTACTGCTTTAGAAAATACAGAGCTACAATTGGAGTCTCGAAGACTTGGATCTAAGTTCTGCCTCAGACTAGTACTGACAGTGACAACCTCAGTTTTTCCATTCATAAAAATGGGTGTACCTACTTCAGAGGGTGTATTATCAACCACACTAGCACACAGGGTGGGCTGCTAGCACAGGCTCTTTGATCTGCTTTTCTGAAAGACAGCTTTAAAGGGAATAACTTTCTTGCATTTACTAACAGACAGATACATATAAGTAAAAAGAAGTGAGTAAACAGGTATGAATCCAACAGCCAGTGCTCCAACTGTCTAAACAGAGTAAGAGATACCTAATCACCAGATCAGGGAGAGCTAACATCTGGGTTCAGTCACAGCCAGAGAGTTCCTCAACAATGGCTACCCAGAGTCTCAGCTGGCAAAATCACAAAGAAACTTTCTTCCCATGAGTGAGTCCCAAAGTAAAATACCAACCTCCCAGTACATATATAGTTTTCAACTAATAGACTAAGAGGCAAAAGGCATCATTACCCACAGTGCTTAATTGGCTCAGTGCCAAAGGTATGAAAGCCTTTCTGAAAGCAAGCCTCCCCTAAGCAAGCTTCCCCCTAAGCAAACTTCTTCTCAGTCAAATTCTTCCCTGTAATGGTAATAGAAATTTGAAGATCTTCCCTATCCCTTAATAAGCCTAAATTGAACTTGAGGACCTTTCCTGATTTGAAAATATATTCTGCCCCGTAACAGGCTGCATGTGCTCACCTGGAGCCTATGGTAGGAGGCTTGTTTTTCAGGAGGGCACAACTTTCGTTACTTTGTAGTCAAGTGGGTCATGAGGATTGTGATGTTCTCTGACCCTGGAGAAGGTTATATAAACTCTGAGGTGAGTTTTTGCTTTGGGGGCTCACTCGGGGAAGAGTTGTTTGATTTGACCAGATGAGACTCTGGGCAGCCGCTGAGCCCCCCAGCTTTGACAACCCAAATGTTGGTGCTTCTCTCTCTAGTGACTAACTGGGTATGGATGTGATGGTCAGACAGCTAGAAGCCCCACCTGCTGAATTGTGTTTTCTCTTGTAACTTCTCTTCATATTCTCTGAAGTTCAGGGTGCTGTCTTTTTCCCCTGAACTAGGTAAATGATACGTGTTTGATTGATTAAAGTAAGATTGTTAATCCCTTTTGAGTTGCTTTCCTTTAGAATAGCAGATCAGAGAACCTGTGCTAGGAGCCATACGGGATATGCTAGGGTGCTTGCTGCTACACTCTTGTAAGGCAATATAAAGCCCCCTTAATCACCTGATCAGCTATATGTGACTCAGAATGTGTCCAAGGTGTGAACTGAGCCTAAGTCCAAGCACCAAGACATTTTTTTTAATTGAAATACCTGTGTACCTTTAGACCTGGGAACATGGCCCGTGTTCTAAGGGGAAAAGGAACACGTAGTCACATAGGCCTCTTAATGGACAGGGAAGATCTTACATTCCATTAACCCTACAGAAGGGCACCTTACTTCAGAGGTTGAGAAAAGAGGAAATAAGATGCAAATGAAGAGCTTTGTAAAACCACCATGCACTATGTAAATGTGAGCTATTAGTAGTGGTAATAATTACAAAAGCAGATCCTAGAAGTCGCTGAGACTCCTTCTGTGAGGCATGATGGAGTTGGAGATGGGATGAAGAATTATGCTGAGATTTGAATGACAGAATATAAAAACATTATAAGTAGACCTTAAATACAGTGAAGAAAATGCAGGATCTTGATTTTCATAGGTCCTTGAATACGGGTAATATTAGAATTTCTTTAAATGATCTGCTGGGTAGAGTACAATCTCTTAGACAGGCATTCACACTTTTTTAATGTGTTATCACGTTTATGCATGTTTCTAAATTAGCATCATTATCTTTCAATGCTACATTTCTTCTTCTAAATATTGCTGGTCCCATACTTTCATTTAAAAACAAAAGAATTTGAATGAATGAAGGGAAGACTATTGTTCAGCAAATCAAAGATGGCTGAATGGGTTAAATAGACTCATTTCCTAAGGGAGTATTTGTGGGTGATTGAACTGCTCTCAATCTACAAGCCATTTTTACACTATTTTTCTTGTTGACTAATTGATTATGACAGGTGTCACCCAAGCAATGTAGCCCAGGCTGCCCTGATGATCTTGACTGTAAGATTTAGAGTCTAACAAGAAATACATTTTTTTTTTCTTGAAATGAGAGGGCTGTTCATTGCTGGTTTTGCTCATTGATTTTATAGTTTATGATGTCAGTTAGTTACTGAGATCCATTCACTGCATAAATGTAAGCAGTCACTATGACTGTATTTTCAATTGATTTTTCTTCCACTTATGAAGAGAGATTTGTTCAGCAGGAACTGACCAGAAATAGAAAATATCTAACATAGTATATGTATTTTAATGTGCAAATACTATATGAATAGATAACCAATCAACAAAAATGCATATTAACCATTTACTATGTGACAGAGACAGTGTTAAGTGTACCTTTGCATGTACACACATCCATATATATATATATATATATATATATATATATTACACAGTTCTATATGCAGTACTTGGCATATGACAGGTACTTAACCGATGTTTGCTAAATGAATTTATATAGGTACATATGTAGAAGATAGGCACTATGGAATAGTGAATAGAGAACTAGTCTCAGAGTTGGAAAGATCTGGGTTGAAATTCCACCTCTGCCACATCCAGGCAATATGACACTAGGAAAGTCACATAAGCTCTCAGTACTTGAGTAAGTGCTGATCTACATTGGTAGAGGGTTTTGTCAATAGGGATTCCCTACACAAATGAAATCAGAGACTGAGTGGTAAAATGTAGGTGTAGATAGATAGACATGTAGATATGTAATAAGATCTAGGACCAGATTTGAGCTCAAAAATATGTTTTCCTGATTTCAGGACCAGCATTCTATCCATTATGTCATCTAACTGACCCAAAAAAGAGTTAATCCACCTCCCCAATTATTTCTGTTTTCTTCTTTTCTTTCCTCCTCATCAGTAGCTACAGGTCTATCATTTGCAAAATCAACATCCCCAGATGAAGTGACTGAAGAAATGGAGAGCATTTTTATAATTAGCTATTAAAATTATTTTGTGGTTTTCTACTCTTCATGAAATCAAAAAAACATAAAATAACCTAGATCATAATATTAGTTACAGATGTCAGCTTCCCTTTTTTCCCTGAAAAAAGGTGTTAATGAATTTCTCTAGACTGATTTCAGACATAATTACTGGATTGTACAATATATCATTCCACATTTATGCCAGCAAATTAGCATCTGTGATTCATACAGTAGTAGCTTCTTTAATTTTATCATCCCCTAAATACATGTTGTTTAGATTTTCCAAATAACAGGTGGCCTTATACCTTGTAGGCTGAATAACATTTACAATTATGCTACTGCATCAGTGCATTTTTCAAAGATGGCACTAATGATATGCCCCACTATTCAGTGTAAGAAATAAGGCTGCTGCTTTGGCAAAATACTAAATCTTGTAAGGGCATCAACAGTTTCAACTAGAGAAATACAACTCTAGAAAATATAACCTTTTTCCCTCCCCATCTGATGTATGTAAAATGGTGCTGGTTAAACAGCAGTTAACAATCAGGACTTCTGTTCCACTAAAGAGAGTTTATATTTAGGTAATTTCAGTGCAAAGTACACAACAATGCCCTACAATTATGCCTGAGCCTTGATCTAAAAATAAAAAAGAAAAAATGATGTTTACTCTCCATTCCTGTGCAATACTACTTAGAGATGTATATGTAGATAGATAAATGAATTGATAGATAGAGTTTAAAAGTATTTTATTTTATTATTTTTCTTTAGGAAATGATAATCTTTATTAATTTCTTTTTAGTTGTCAACATTCACTTGACAAGATCTTTAGTTCCAAATTTTCTCCTCATCTCTCCCCTCCCCTCAACCCAAGACAGTATGCATTCTTGATTACCTCTTCCCCTAATCTGCCCTTCCTTCTATTAGGTCTCCCTTCTTTAATCCCCTTCCCTTCTATTTTCCTATAGAACAAGATAGATTTCTATACCCCATCACCTGTATACCTTATTTCCCAGTTGCATGTAAAAAATTTTAACATCATTTTTAACACTTTGACTTCTTAATTCTTTTACTTCTTCCCTCCCCACTCACACTCATTGAGAAGGCAAACAATTCAATATAGGTTATATATGTGTAGTCATGTAAGACACTTCAATAATAGTTATGTTTTGAAATACTATATTTCCTTCCATTCTATCCCATCCCTCCCATGAATTATTCTATTCTCTTCTTTGACCTTGTCCCTTCTCAAAAGTTTTTGCTTCTGATAACCCCCTCCCCCAATCTGACCTCCCTTCAATCACCACCACCCCCCCACCTCTTATCCCCTTCCCCTCTACTTTCCTGTAGGGTAAGATAGAATTTCATGCCCAGTTGAGTGTGTATGCTATTCTCTCCTTAAGTTAAATCCTATGAAAGTAAAGTTAACTCATTCCCTCTCTCCCTCTGTAAAAGCTTTTTCTTGCCTCTTTTATGTGAGATAATTTACCTCATTCTACTTCTCCCTTTCTATTTCTCCCAGTACATTCCTCCCTCACCCTTTAATTTTAATTTTTTGTGTGTCATTCCTTCATATTCAACTCACACTAAGACCTCTGTAAATATATGTGTGTATGTATTTATGTGTGTATATGTATAGAAATGCATATATGTATATATATATATGTGCACAGTCATATACACACATAACCATACATGCATATGAACATGTGTGGTGTATTCTCTCCAACAACTCTAATACTGAAAAAGGTCTCATGAGTTACAAATATCATCTTTCCATGCAGGAATATGAACAGTTCAACTTTAGTAAGTCCCTTATGATTTCTCTTTCCTGTTTACTTCTTCATGCTTTTCTTGAAACTTGTATTTGAAAGTCAAATTTTCTATTCAGCTCTGATCTTTTCATTAGGAATGTTTGAAAGCATGTGGCCAGGTACACAGTGAGTAAGAGCACTGGCCCCAGTGTTGGGATAACCTGGGGGATTGAATCTGGGCTCAGATACTTAGCACCACACCGAGAAATAACTGGCCATGTAACCTTGAGCAGGTTACTTAACCCCAATTACTTAAAAAAAAAAGGAATGCTTGAAAGTCCTCTATTTCATTCAACAGCCATTTTCCCCTGAAGGATTATACTCAGTTTTACTGGGTAAGTGATTCTTAGTTTTAATTATAGCTCCTTTGACTTCCATAATATCACATTCCAATCCTTCTGATACCTTAATGTAGAAGCTTCCAAATCTTATGTTATCCTGATTGTGTTTCCACAATACGGGAATTGTTTCTTTCTAGCTGCTTGTAATATTTTCTCCTTGACCTGGGTACTCTGGAATTTCACTACAATTTTCCTAGGAGTTTTCCTTTTGGGATCTCTTTCATGAGGTGATAGATGGATTCTTTCAATTTCTATTTTACCCTCTGGTTCTAGAATATCAGGGTAGTTTTCCTTTATAATTTCTTGAAAGATGATGTCTAGGCTATTTGTTGTCATGAATATTTTTTGACCATTAATAATTATTATAATTATCTCTCCTGGATCTATTTTCCAGTTCAGTTGTTTTTCCAGTAAGCTATTTCACATTGTCTTCATTTTTTTTTTCATTCTTTCACTTTCTCAGAGTCATTACCTTCCATTTTTTCCATTTTAATTTTTGAGGAGTTATTTTCTTCAGTGAGCTTTTGGATTTCCTTTTGGTGATTTGTGGTTTTTTTTTTATGCCATTCTTCCCTTCATTGTCTTTTTGGACCTCTTTTGTCATTTGGGTTAGTCTATTTTTTTAAGCAATTGGGGTTAAGTAACTCGCTCAAGGTTACACAGCCAGTTTTTTGTGTGGGTGTTAAGTATTTGAGGCTGGAACTGATCCTGGGTCCTCCTGACTCTAGGGCCGGCACTCTTACTCACTGCGCCACCTAGCCACCCCAGGTTAGTCTATTTTTAGGGTGTTATTTTCTTCAGTCTTTTTTTGGGATCTCCTTCAGCAAGCTGTTGATTCATTTTTTCATGACTTTCCTGCATCACTCTCATTTTTCTTACCAATGTTTCCTCTGTTTCTCTTACTTGATTTTCAAAATCCTTTTTGAGCTCTTTCATGGCCTGCAACCAATTCATGTTTTTCTTGGAGGCTTTGGATGTTGGAGTTTTATTTTCTTCTCCTGGTTGTATGTTTGATCTTTTGTCACTAATTTAAGAATCTATATTCTGAGGGGTTTTTTTTTCTACTTTTGCTCATTTTGCCAGCCAATTAATTGACTTTGAAGATTTTTGTTAAGGTAGAACTCTGATTCCAGTGTGGAGAACGTACTGCACCAAGGAAAAGTATCTCCTCTCCCGGCCTGTGCTCTGGTCTCTGAGTGACCACAAGCACTCTTTGCTGCCTTGGAACTGGGAGGAGGATTCCTTCTCCTCCACTGCCACAAGCTCCTCCATGCCAGTGTTCCTTCTCACCCCAGGATCACCACCTAGGACTATGACCCAGATCTAAGCATGGTCCAAGCAAGAGAATCCTGCCTCAGTGCCAGCAAAAAGATCACTGCAATCCTCCTCTAATAGGTCACATGATCCTTCCCCCATCTCTGGGTCAAGAGCTCCATAAGTAGCCACCACTGACACTACTGCCTCCACCACCACCACTGTGATGATTTTGTCTTTGGTGTTTGTGGGTTGAGAAATCTGGAAACTGCCACAGCTGCCAGTGATTCAGTCCCCACAGGACTGCTCCAAGTTTGCTGGGGCCAGTCCATGCTTGAGCATTTTGTACTGGACTGTGTTTCTCTCTGAGACTGATGCAACACACCTTTCCTATCAACCTTCCAGGTTGTCTTGGGCTGGAAATTTATTTCACCCTGTCATTTTGTGGGTACTGCTGCTTTAGAATTTGTTTAGAATCACTTTATAGGTATTTGGAGGGGTTGGGGGAAATCTCAAGCAAATCCCTGCTTTTACTCTGCCATCTTGGCTCTTCCCCCCTCAAATTCTTCATCCTAAAAGGAAGACCTTGGATTAGATAAACTCTCAAGCCCCTTTCCAGCTTTGAGTCTCATGGTTCAATGAATAACATAGGGCAGCAGCAGCAGGAGCTGTCCAGCTGTAGCTAATTTGGGAAATTGTGAAGCAGAAATGGACTCATGAGGTTGGTCATAAAATCAGCCAAGTTCCTACAAGAAAGTTAATACAACACAATGGAAAAGTCAAATAATATATATGGGGAATCACCTCAAAGGTGTCCATTGACATGAGGTTTGAAGCAAACTTGAGGGAGTGTCCTAATCATGTCCCTATATTTGGACTGGGAAATGAATTTGCAGAGACAGAGTGGGGAAGCTAAAGAATCCCAGATAATTCTAGAAGGGTACTAGGAAGAAGAATTAACTTATAAAAGTTCAGGAACATAGGAACTTTTAGTTTAAGATTTAGTTAGAAAAGGCTCCCCTTCCATAGGTTAGTATGCTTCTATATAGATGTGTATATAGATAGACATACTTCCATACACTCTACAGTACTTACCAAACAGATTTGCTCAGTTTTAAAATATATGTACAAAAAGCATATGTTGAAACCCCAGTTAAATAAACTTTTATCTGTGTGGCTCAGGCCCAACTCAATTTAATTTGGTTGAAGTGAAAATTAATTCATTCACAGAAATCTTCTTGCCATGTTTTAGCATAATGTTTCCTCATGAGTGTCATTTTTGTGAAAGAAACTAAAGAGCAGGCTATTAAAAAAAAATGAAATGGTACATATATTTTCACTTTAAATACACCTCACCAAATACCCAAAAGACAAAATACTGGTCATCACCTGAAAGGATACAAAAGAAAAATATAGCATGATCTTAACTTTGTATAAAAGCATGACATAGAAAATATGCGTGTGCCTTTTGGATTACTGCACTCCCAGAAAAAAATGTAGCTAAGAAGTTTCAAGAAAATCCCAACTCACATAAGCAAGAGCATAATGGAAATGTCTTTAGAACACCATATAATTTAAAAAGCATTCTTCATTTAGATAAGTAATGAGGGAGGGGATATAATTAAAATGGACAAACTCATGAAGAAAATTCATGAAAGATATACATAAGCTTATTCTGAAACCCTTGAACTTTAGAATTGAAGGGAGCCCTTGAAACTTATGGGGTGAGGGGAGTCTTAGAACAAATGAAAAGAAAGACTGCTTTACTAAGAAGGTGCTAAGCTCATATAACATATTGCCAACAAGAGGTGAAACGTACTATGTACGTGCAGAAGAATAGTTGAAACAAATTCATGGGTGACAGATACATGATAGATCATTAAGCAAAGTGACCACTATTTAGTGCAAATCCCTAACCTTTAGAGATTGATGTTGTAGGGGTCAACCAAACCAACCAACTATATGTCCCTTGATTCCACTCTCAGGGAAAGAATGCTGAACTAAATGAATCACTGAGCTGACCTAGGGTGACATTTTGATGTTCTTTTTTTTTCTTTTGTATTTTTTAAAAATGCTTTATTAACTTCTGATTTACATCATTAGTTTCTGCCAGATTTTGAGTTACAAATTTTTTCCCCGTTTTCCCCCCACTCATCCCCCCAAAACAGCAGTCCCACAGGATATCCCCACCTCCAATCTGCTCTCTCCCATATTTTCTCCCATACCTGTTTCACCTTTTCCAGGGTATCTCTATGTCTCAGTGCCTGCACATCCCATTTCTTAATTACATGTAAGATGGTATTAATAATATTATATATATATACATACATACACACACACACATATATATAGGTATATATATATATATTTGAATATTTGATTTCAAAACTTTCAATTCCAGATTCATTCCCTTCCCCCCCTGCCACCCACCCCCACTGGGGAGACAAGCAGTTCAGTATAGGTTGTACGTGTGCGGCTAATGCAAAACAATAACATGGTAGATATATTGTAAAAGACTGACTATATTTCCCTCCCTCCTATCCCACGTCCCACTTGTTCTATTCTCTACTTTCATCCCGTCCCTTTTCAAAAGTGGGTGCTTCCAACTTCTCTCTCCCTCAGCCTGCCCTCCCTTCCATCATCTCCCCTCTCATCCCCTTCCCCCCTACTCTCCTGGAGGGTGAGATCCCCTACCTAGTGTGTATTTCACTCCCTCCTCAAGCCAGACTCAATGGGAATATGGTTGACCCATTCCCCTTTGCCTTCCTATTCTTCCCCTCCATTGTAACCATTTTCCCTTGCCTCTTCTGTATGAGATAGTTTGCCCCAATCTGTCTCTCCCCATCTCCTCTCATTATATTCCTCTCACCTCTTAATTTCACCTTTTAAGTATCCTTTCTTGTTAAATTGGTCCTGTGCTCTCTATCTATGTATACCTGTAAACATATATACACACATTCACATATGTATTCATATGCCCATATGCCCTCATATATACACATA
>NW_027185665.1:12052321-12060895 GCF_028583685.1 Petaurus breviceps papuanus | reverse complement strand
GTGACTCTTGGTTTTAGTCCCAGCTCCCTTGACCTCCAGAATATCACATTCCAAGCCCTTTGATCCCTCAGTGTAGAAGCTGCCAGATCCTGGGTTATTCTGATTGTGTTCCACAATATTCAAATTGTTTCTTCCTGGCTGCTTGTAATATTCTACCCTTGATCTGGGAATTCTGGAACCTGGCTATAATATTCCTAGGAGTTTTCTTTTTGGGATCTTTTTCAGGAGGTGATCGGTGGATTCTTTCAACCTCTATTTTGCCCTGTGGTACTAAAACATCAGGGCAGTTTTCTTTGAGAACTTCCTGGAGGATGCTTTCTAGGTTCTTACTTTGGTCATGGCTTTCAGGTAGTCCAATAATTTTTAAGTTATCTCTCCTGGATCTATTTTCCAGGTCAGTGGTTTTTCCCATGAGGTATTTCACATTGCCTTCTATTCTTTCATTTGTTTGGATCTGTTTAACAGCATCTTGATTTCTCATCAAGTCATGAGCTTCCATTTGCTCCAATCTAATTCTGAAGCAATGATTCTCCTCATTGAGCTTTTGAGATTCTTTTTCCATCTGGCAAATTGGACTTTTTAAGACATTCTTCTCCTTATTGCCTTCTTGAGCCTCCTTTGCCATTTGAGTCAGTCTGTTTTTTAAGGTATTATTTTCTTCAGTCAGGCTGTTGACTCTCATTTCATAATTTTCTTGCATTGTTCTCATTTCTCTTCCCAATTTTTCCTCCACTTCTCTTATCTGCTTCTTAAAGTCCTCTATGGCCTGTAAGCAGCTTGTATTTTCCTTTGAAGCTTTTGGTGCAGGAGTTCTGACTTCACTGTTTTCCTCCTGTTCCATGCCTTGCTCCTTCTTGTCCAAAAATAGGAGTCTAATGTTGGAATCTTCTATCTGCTTTGTTTCCTTTGCCTACGCATTTTGCCACTCAATTATTTGACTTTTGGGCTTTTTGCCACAGTAGGACTCTGCCACCAGATAGGGGAGTTTTCTTCCCAAACGCCAGGGTTTTCTCAGCTGCCAGAGGTATTAGATGGGTGCCCTCTCTGAGGTCTCCGCACTCTCTGGCAAGCTGGACAGACACCCCAGGACCTCCACCCTAGACTGCAATCCAGGTCCAAGCAGGTTAAAGCAAGAGCGATTACCCCTCAGACTGGTGCTTGGTCCCCTTACACTCTGCAGGCCAGGAGCTGAAGCCACCACATGATGGTGTCTCAGTGGTTTCTCGCCCCGGGGGTAAAAGCCATGCATTCCCACTTACTGGGTCCCAAAGTCCAGACTGAACTGGCCTCTCACCTTGTCCTTCGCATCTATGTATTGATAAATCTGGAAACGGCCACAGCTGCTGCTGATCTGGAGTCCCACTGGCTGGCAGCTTGTCAGGCCTGCCCTGGGGCTAAAGCCTCACGTGGGGCTGGGCTCGGCTGCTGCGCTGGCCGATTCCTGCCAGCCTGCCGGGCTGTCCTCAGCGGGAGGTTAGCTTCTCTGTGTCATTTTGTGGGTTCTGCAGCTCCAAAGTTTGTTTAGAGTCCCCTTTTTACATGGATTGGGGAAGGTCGACATTTTGATGTTCTTAGTGACTAGGCTACTCTTTTTATTTCATGCTCTGCTATGAGATTACCTTTTCTATAGTTCACTAATTATTAACATGTTGGAAAGAGAGTAGACATGGATAAAATCAGGAATGGAAATATGAACTGCCAAGGTTTCTATTAATTTTATTAACAGTTCTAGAAGTTTGGGGAAATGAAATTTTGAAACAACTCACTAAAATGAGTTGTGTAAATTAGTTGTATTTTCTAATTATCTATGAATTTTCTGTACACCATAAGCAATTATGCATTATTGAAATCAGTAATTCCCCCTACTTTCTGTATCCCTATAAGAACTTAACATAATTGACAGGGCTTCATGGCATCTCTTAATATTTGTAGTCAAGTCTACTCCCTTTTCAATGCTCCTTAACAATATTATTTTCCAGGAACTCAATTTCTATATTTTACATACGGTTTACTTATTGTTAAATGAGGGAGTTGGAGGGTGATCTCTAATTTCCCTTCCAGTAAAGGAATATATGACCTCCACCATAGAGACAAATGAATGGATGAATGAGACCTCCATACCCAAATTCTAAATCTAGTCATTCCTAATTCCTTTCAAGAACTTGAATCCTCTTCTATTTCTGCCCTGACCATTCATTTCTTCTTCTTCTCCTTCTCCTTCTCCTTCTTCTTCTTCTTCTTCTTCTTCTTCTTCTTCTTCTTCTTCTTCTTCTTCTTCTTCTTCTTCTTCTTCTTCTTCTTCTGCTGCTGCTGCTGCTGCTGCTTGTTCTCTTTCTCCTCTTCTTCCTCTTCCTTCTCCTCCCTCCTTTCTTTTTCCCTTTATTGCCACCATAGGAAATAAAAAGGCACTATACTAGGCATTATGGATGGGGAAGTACTAATAGCAACAAAATGAAGTCAGAGAGAAAGCTAACCTCATTTGCCAAATGACCCTATGGGAAAAATAAGTTAAATATCCAACTCTTTGGGGAAATCATTTTATTTCCTGAATCTACTGAACACCTGCTACATGGTTACTTATAAGCTCCAGTGGAAAAATGGAATAAAAAGTAAATCTAGTTGAAATCATATTCATGATGCCCTGAGATGAAAAGGAACGTGGCTGTGTAATCACAACTAACCCCTGATTATAGCAGCTGCTTTCCTTGCATTATAAATCTTCTCAGTGTCGTGGCACTTCCAAGATAAATGGATGCAGTTTGAGTGATTTGTCTCAGGTCTGTATTTGGGAGTCAAAGTAGTGCCCATCTTTTGCTATCTTTCAGAGAAGTTTTCTCTCATTTGTCAATGGGTATTTGAGGTGCACACTGTGGAAGAAGGCATGTTTTACTGGATTCCTAGAACTTAACCGTGGTCTTTATTCCCCTTCTCCATCACCAGTTGCTTCTTCAGGAAAAAAGCTGATGTCAACACTGACAAATACAGATAAACAGCCCTTTATCACCATTCTTTACAGTATCCTCAGGGTTGTCAATAATTTGAATAAAAACTGGGAGCATTCTTCAGGGGCATTGACTTATTAAAACTTCAATGATTATGGCAGGGGTAAAGTCATCTGTATAGTAATACATATTGTTGCTGTTCAAGGCTCTGTGCATCACTTTCTGTTAATTTAGTTGGAAGTATGGGGAGGAAGGTGGTTGTAAATGACATTTATGACTCTTGCTACCTGTTGGGAACTACTGTTTACATTTGTGTAAGCCAACTCTGCAGTCAGGACTCATCTAGGAAGCTGTTCTACTGTCTTGGTTTTCTGTAGCTTATTAACACAAGAAAATTAAGTCAGAGAGTGAGATTATTGCCCATGTTTGGATCATGATGGAATGGAAGTAGAAACCAAGCCTGAGCTCTTCATTTTTTGTTTCCTCCAGTCCACTTGGCTCTGAAACATCATTCATTTCCCCAAAATACTTCTGTTTACTAATTCAAAAGTCAAATAGCCATTTCCCTCAGACTCAGATTGAGTAAGGAGAGACTGGCTGGAAGAGTTCTTTTATTTACCCACTTATTTCTTTGTGTTTCTCAAAAGGTAGCTATTAGACATCCACTGAAGCATTAGCACATTAGTAAAATTATAGTGAATACATGACTGAGGCCAAGAGATTCTTTCCACATCAAACTCTACATTTTGAAAGTTAAGGCTAATGTTTACTCTCTGCCTTCTGGAGTTACAGATAAGGGGAAAAATCTTCACAAGGGGAGGGTTTTTTTTTAAGTTGAGCTTAGCCTGAAGTTTTTGCAAATGTGTACCTTTTCTATTTAATGGGAGTGTGGGTGCCCCAGGTGCCACCAACTAGATTAAAGCAATCCAAGTAAAAGTAAAATCAGCTACTAAAACAGTTCATTGGCTACTATCATGCTTTTGCTTTTTAACTTTGTACTGGTTTTCAAAACAGGATAATAATTACATGAGTTAAAATGATTCATTTTTTTTCTCTGAAAGACATATGAATAGAAATCTTCTATAGACATTTGAATTAAACTTCATATTATCTTTGGATATCCATGACTTTGATCTCTGCTGTTGTTCCACCTATATTACCTTCCCTGACTTCCAACCTCTGCCTTTTGACGTGTTAACCATCTTTCCCATCTTCAACTCAAAGTACTGTATAAGACTTTCTTAGTCTCCCTAGAAAAAGTAGATCATTCCTTCTGAATTACCATCCCACTTTTAATTTCTCTAATAGTACTTATATTCAGCCTGATATGTCGTTATAGTATTACAATATAAAATGCAATTAGTACAGGCTTTGTCTCATTAGAATGTGTACTCTTCTGTAAGAATAGAAGTTCCTTAAGAGTAAAAATTTTCTTTCTTTTTTTTATCCTTCCTCCCTTCCTATGTCTCTCTGTCTGTCTCTCTCTCTCTGTTTCTGTTTTTCCCTCCATCCCTCCTTTCCTTCCTTCCTTCCAAATACTGAATGTCACAGTAGATTTAACTTGCTTTGCTTTGCTGACCTGGGCCCTTACTCCTGATGCCATGACATAAAATTACCAGATGTAGGGCACTCGGTCAGCTTTAGCCCTGTTGAATCTCAGGACTGCTAAACTTAAATGTTTCTCTAACCTTGGCCTCTGCAACTTCATGTCTGTTATCCCACTTAGATTTTTTTCATTTTTGTCCTTGTATCCACAGGACCCCTCTCATTGCCTTTGGCTGCTACTAGGTATTTAATAAACACTTGGTGGTTTTTTTTTTCTCCTAAATTCTTGGAGGGCAGAGAAAATATGTTATTTATCCTTTTCCTCTTCCACAGCACTGAGCACAGTGCTTTGAATGGGTGGTTCAAAAGATATTGAAGGATGCTTTAAATGGAAAGGCGATGCTACTGTCATCCTTATGAATCATTTGCTCACATATGGAGGCAACACAATGTAGTGGGAAGAGCAGTGGCATTAAGTCACAGGACTTGAGTTCAAATCCTGAAGCTATTATTGTTTTATGACACTGGGCCTCAGTTTCCTCATTCATTAAAATGCATAGGTCAGAATAAATGACTTCTAAGGTCCATAATAGCTCCAAAGAGATGGGTGGACAGATAGATTATTAGATCACTTAGAGGGAACAAAAATAAATTCTAGTCAAGGGGTTTATGTTCTAGTTAGGCAGATAAGGTATAGATTTATAGAAAGTTAATAAAAACCATACAAAGCACAAAGTAAATGCCAAAATGTAGATATCAGTCTTAGAAAAATTCAGAGAAGACAAAGAGAGCAACACAGATTCAGACAGAGAAATCTTCCTGTGTTAGAAAAATCTTGAAATTGGGCTTTTGATATTAGCTACAAACTTTAGTGAGGATTTTAATTTTCTTTGTAAGGTCTTTATTACAACATTGAGTCTTCCCCACAGTGAGACTGTTTATTCAAAGATATTTTCCTTTTTGAAAAAAACCCAAGAGAATCTAATCCAAAAAACTGTCAGAACCCATCCTGTGTAATCTAGTAAATATTTATGTATATATTCTTGCCTGTTTAGAAGAGTCTGTTTTAATAACATGTAACAGTGTTTGTTAAGATCCACTCGGGAGTGAAAAAATGTTCCCACTTAATCATTTATCCAATTAACTCACTTAACTTCAGAGTTAGGACACTTCACTGCCTTTAACGAACCGTTCTCCTGGATACTAATGAACTTTTCCCATAACACCCCAATTCCTCTTTGATCATTTTATCCAACCTTGGCTCCTTGTTTTCCTATAGTTCTTCAATTGCGTCGAGTATTTTCAAAGGTACCAAGGAGAACTGTCAAAATTGATTACTGTTCTCAACATTTTCATTTCGATTTGCACAATTTTTAAATGAAGACAGCTGGCTTTTTGGATACCTAAGTGAAACGTGGTCCTTGCTCTCCTTCTCGTTGCCTTATCAGCCTCTTTAAAGTCAGATTTCTGCTTTAAAGTATCAATGAATTGTAGTTACCACAAATATGAGGGGTGTTATAACCCAGCTTATTGAAAAGACATGGATACCTCAGCCAGGTGCTCTTAGAATGGCATATGTTAGGATCTCTTTAACCCTTTTTGCTCTTTGTAGCTAAAGACAGGAAATATGTATTCAACTAATCCTTCTCCTGACTGATACTTCATCTAGAGAAATGACTTAAAGAGGCTGTCAGGACAACACAAACTGCTCAATGTAGCAGCAGGCACCCTAGATCCTTGCATTGCTGGGAACAGCTGAGTCTACGAACGTTAGTCATCATATAATGTAGCTGTTGTGATGTACAATGTTCTCCTGGTTCTGCTCACTTCACTCGGCATCAGTTCATACAAATTCTTTCCAGGTTTTTCTGAAGTCCACCTGCTCATCCTTTCTTATAGCACATTAGTATTCCATTACATTCATATACCATAACTTGTTCAGTTCAAGCCCAATTAATGGGCTTCCCCTTGTTGAGGTTTAAACCCAGGGATACCAAAAACTGCTGGGGTGGGGGCTCTGCCACCCAAAAACTGTTGAGATTTCATGATGTGTTGTGGTGGAACCACCTCAAAGAATTCAGAGTCAGACCATCTCTAATCCAACTATAGTTATTTATGGCGATTAATGCTTCTCATGAAGTGGGCTTAGTTCAAAGAAGAACCGATAACTTTAGAGAAAGCAAGATGGACTTTTATAGGGTAACGGAAAATTACAGAAATTTACATAGAATAGAGGAATATCATTAATAAGGAAAAATTTGTTAAGAGATTAAGTAATGGAGGAGGGGTACCATCTATGGTTTGGTGGTTAAACATTCTGGTCATTTTGCCCTCCAATTGGCTAGCTATTGTGGTTTCTGTCTGGTCAAGACAGTTAGGTATTGTGGTCCTCTCTTGGGCTAGATGGATGATGTGATTGTGATTGAATACAAGAACACAGCTGTTTCTGTGGGAATGGGTCTGGGGGTAGTGACTAGGTAGAGGCAGTAGCTGGGTTCCCATCACACAGTCACACCTACTGTTTCTGTGGGAACTAGGAGTTCAGGGACACACCTGTTGTTCCAGTGAGCAGTGTTCCTGTGTGTGAAGAAGTTAGGACATTGGCAGGGGGATGGGGGTGGGGGCCAGGTACAATGGGGCCTGCTGTTCAAAGGGGAAAGGCCTATAATGAAGTTAAAATATTGGACCTAGAGACAGCTTTATTAGGATTCCATCACCCTCAGTTTCAATTCTTGGCCAACACAAAAAGAGCTGTTACCAGCATTTTTATATGTGCGTCCTTTCCCTTCTTTTATGATCTCTTTGGGGTACAGACCTAGACGTGCTATTGCTGGGTCAAAGTTTTCTAGCCCTTTAGGCATATCTCCAAATTGCTCTCCAGAATGATTGGATTAGTTCACAACACCACCAACAATGCATGACTCTTCCAATTTTCCCACATCTTTTCCAATATTTATAGTTTTCCTGTTTTGCCATGTTAGGCAATCTGATAGGTGTGATGTGGTACCTCAAAATTGTTTTGATTTGAATTTCTCTAATCAGTAATGATTTAGAGAATTTTTCATATGACTCTAGACACTTTAATTTCTAATAAAAATATTTTAAGAATAAATTTATTTTATCAATTTGTAATATATGTAGTCTTTGTCCATTGCCTGCCCCTTTCAGAAACAGTCGAAGACTGTTTAAAGATATGCTTCACTGACAAAAATAAATTAGATTGGTCATAGGAGCTGGTACCATATGCTCTGATTTTGGAAGCCAGAAGTCTGTTGTACCTTGTTTAGTCAATGTTGCACTTTGGTCCTACCTTTTGCGTATGTCATTAAATCTGAGCAAATTGGGCAGGAAGACTGTGATAAATTGTGAGAAATTGTTTCTCAGATATGTTTAGTAATTTTTTTTTAGTTCTTACTTGACAGTACATTTCCTGCTCTCTTGAAATCCCATTACTTCATTGTTACTGAATTTATTCTCTTGACACAATCTTCCTCTTGCCCAAAGCCCTTTCCCAGGCTTTGTCTTTGTTCATCTGATAATTGACCATACTCATCCTACTAAGTCTTTCTTTCTGACCTTTAGCAGTCTAAGACTGTATCGCTATGATCTGTCTTATCCACATGAAACCCAGCCTCCATGGCATTAAATTCTATGGTAAACACAAACTAACATCATGGAAGCCTTTTGGCCACACAAGACATGGGTTGCGCCTCTGGGTGGGTTACATGAACAAGAAGACAGTATCTTGACCTCAGTACTCTAATGGGCATGGAAAGATACAAAGAAATATATAATATATTATTCTTATCATGACAAGTCAGTAGTTTTAATAAACAAACAAGGGGTGGCATATCCTCCATGTAAATATAATATTTTACAGCTAAAAGAAGCAAAATAATGTGACGAGTTCCAACAAATCACTTGGGTTGGGTCTTATTGATGTCAGAGTTGTTAGGGTGGGTGGGGTAGAGCAAAAGGAGAAAAGAAATGATCAGAGTGAAAGTAACTTGTGAAAGATGATAGACGAGAAAGAAAGACAGAGAGAGAATGAAAGAAGGAAGGAAGGAAGGAAGGAAGGAAGGAAGGA
>NW_027185665.1:12045294-12052221 GCF_028583685.1 Petaurus breviceps papuanus | reverse complement strand
GGACGTTCTGAGAGTGAAGGTTTGAAGTTAGTTTGGCTTGTGAGAAAACTTCCTCAAATGAAGGTTCTGTAGAGAAACTCACCAAGTCAAAGAGGAGGCATTGCCAGGATGAAAGACTGGTTGAAGGGAAGCAAAGAAGTATTCTGAGGAATCATGAATGGAGATGATGAGAAGGTGGCATGACTGGTGAGCTGACAAATAAGCAGCATAGTGGATCCAGGCTTTGGGCCTAGAGTCAGGAAATCCAGCCTCAGATACTGACTAGCTACATGACCCTGCACAATTCACTTAACCCTTCCTACCTCAGATTCCTCACCTGTAAGATAGGAATAAAATAACACCTACATCCCAGTGTTGTTGTATGGACCAAATGAGATATTTATAAAGTCCTTTTTTTTTTTGCTTTTTGGAGGGCAATTTGGGTTAAGTGACTTGCTACTTTTTGTGTTAAGTGTCTGAGGCTGGATCTGAACCCAGGTCCTCCTGACTCCAGGGCTGGTACTCTACTCACTGCGCCACCTAACCTCCCCTATTTATAAAGTACTTAACACAGTACCTGGCACATAATGGGGTTTAATAAATGCTTATTTCCTTTATTCTTTTCATAATATTTTCCAGAAAAAAAATAGACTAAATTGTAACATGATCTTGGCAAAAGATGATTGATTGGATTAAGCTTGAAGTCAACATCCTCAAGAACATGAGATAATACGTGTAAAAACCCTCTTTGTACAGTGCCTGGCACATAGCATGTGCTAATAAATACTCATTCCCCTTCCTTGTCCTTCACTGCAGCTCGTGCATCCATAGTTGTTGGAGGTACCTGTCGCTTTGTGATATATGTTTCTCCCTTGTGTTTCTTCCTCTGTAAGTTAAACTCTATGAGAGTGGTCTTCTGACTGTTCCTCAAAGACACAAGCTCTCTAAAAGGAGATTTTATTTGGTGTTTTTCTATGAATAGTGGGAATGATCTGGGAACATGACTTAGACTAATCAAATCATAAGATAAATCAATCTTTGATAAAGTATGGTCCCTAAGGTTTATTACCAAGTTATATGACTATCTTTCTGAAGTTTTCTTCATCTTATATTAAAGGATTAGTTGGAGGAAATTGATACAGTCCCTGACATAAAGGAGTTTATGTTCTAAGATGGGAAATATTTCACATACAGTTAACTCTTAATTATGTAAGCATGGATTAGTTGCAACATTTTTTTAGAATCTAGTTAGAAGGATGAAAAGCAGCTTTTTACAACAGCTATAAACAAAGACTATTTAGAATTTCTAGCAGCACCAAAGTTTAGTGAATGTCATTTTTTTCATTGCATTACGTTTTAAAGAGGCATCATGGCCTAGTAGATAGAGTTTGGGGTTTGGAAGTAGCAAGCCTTCAATTCAAATCTTACCTCTGATACCTATTGACTGGTGTAGACTCAAAGGCATATGTACCAAATAGCAGTCTATGTTGGAAGAGAGCTTGCTCTCCATCAACTTCTTCAAGTACCAAATGAGATAATACATCATGATCCAGAAGTCTCAGAACAGCTATAAGCTTTATATGCTGTTAAAGTTTAAAGCTCTGATAAAAATTTTTAGACCACCCACCCTGTAAATAGAAATTGTTTTGTAAATCCTAAAAGCGCTATGTTAGCTAGGCAAGTGTGAAGCTGTCAGGGTGGTGCCTCCTTCTGATCCTCTTACTACCCTCAAGCCTCTGCCAATGGGTGAACTTTTAGAGACCAAGTTTGCCTTTACACATCCCCACTCTTGCCTATGCAAATCCATCCCTATGTTCTCCATGAGGCCTTCAATGATTCTCCCCTAGCCATTGTGACTCTCCTTTCCTTTCCTCTGAATGCTAACATTGCTTAATTGGAAGTTGTCATATGCCACTTGGTATTTTAGTTAAGGGTGTGTGTTTTATGTGTGTGTGTGTGTGTGTGTGTGTGTGTGTGTGAGAGAGAGAGAGACAGACAGACAGACAGAGACAGAGATCTTCAGAACTACAATATGAACATCTAAAAGTTAATCAAGGAATGTAACCTTTGTAATACCTTTTCATATTTGTTTTGTTTTACATCATCTTCATTTCCCTTTATATCCCTCTCTCATTCCCATCCAGAGAGCCACCCCTTAAAACAAAAACAACAAAAAGAGAAAGATAAGGAAAATATAACTGGCAAAAGCAATAACATTAATTTTGACGGCCTACGACTTTAACTTCCCTCATCTTTTCAAAGAGAAGAGGTAAATGTGTCCTTACATTCCATCTTGGATATCAAGTTTGACCAATATAAGTGTACACAACATAGTTTTGATGCCTTTGAGCGTTGCTCCTCCCATTTTCCTTCTTATATGTACTATTTTTCTGGTTCTATTTACTTCATTTTGTATCAGTTCATGTGAATCTTTCCATGAAATCCTATATTCGTCTCTTATGTTATTTTTTGCAATATAATATTATTTCATCATATTAATGTACGATAGTTTGTTTAGACATTCCTCAATTAATGGTCACTGACTTTATTTCTAATTCTTTGATAATTGCTACAAAATGTGCTAGCATCAACACCTCAGTGAATATTGAACTTTTCTGTCTTTGACTTCCTTACTTGTTCACTTAGCCCAGAAGGGGGGTATGTGGTTGAAAGCATATGAACATTTGCATTGCTTTTCTTTTCCTTTTCATTCATTCATTCATTCATTCACGTGTTTTATCCATTTATTTCTGTTTTAATTTGAATGTGAATAAATATTATATTTATAATAAATATGTAATTTAACAGTATAAAGATAAAAATATTTTCTTTTATACAGCACAATATAAAATGAGGATTCCCTATAAAACCATGAATTTGCATTTCACATGATATACTTTTTTGAAAAACATATATAAGTATTAAAATTATTTTCAAATCCTCTCTGCTTTCTGTTTCCTTCTAAATTTTCTTTTTTCCCTGCTGTGTTCTTTTCTATGTTCCCCTCTTCCCACCCTGGGGATGCTACCATTAGACACAAATATGCATATGTTTTGTGTATTGTGCATACATATATGTACGTGCACATACATACATGCATATACACATGTGAGTACATACATGCATATATAATACACACAACCACACACATATATGTATATAAAATGCATACTTCTATTTATCAGTTGTTTCTCTGTAGGCAGCATCTTCTTTTATAGTTGATTGATTTGAGAATTTATAATTCAAAATGACTTAGTTGCTCAAAGTTGTTTTTAAAACAATAATGCTATCGCTCTATACAACATTCTTTTGGTTCTGTTCATTTAATTCTTCATTATTTCATGAAAATCTTTTATTTAATTTAGAACTTACAGGGTTTTTTTTCCTTTTTCCCTAGTCATCTTGGGAAATAGACCTACTTAGTGATATTGTTCTCTTAAAAGGTATAGACAATTTAATTATTCTTTGGGCAAAATTTCCGATTGCTCTCCAAAATGGTTGAACTACTTTGCTTTTCTGAAAAAAATTCCAAAATACTTTCTGGAATAGTTGGACCCATTCACAGTTGTGCCAACTGTCCATTAGTGTATCTATCTAACCATAACTCCTCCTACATTGATAATTCCCCTCAAAGTTGTTTTAAATTTTCATTGCTATTATTATTAATAATTTGGAATGTTTCATATAGTTATTAATAGCTTGCAATTATTAAGAGAACTATTTGTCCTTTGACCACTTATCTTTTTTAATCATGCAGCACCATTTAGTAGAATGTTATATACCTAATAGTCACTTAATAACTATTAAATGAATGAATAAATGCCACTTATTTAGTGCCTTGCTACAGAAGAAAGGAAGATGAGAATTAAAAAAAAAATTCTTGTCATTCTTCCTCCCCTCCTCTCTCATTTCAAGGCCCACATTATACTTTTTTTTAGAATGCTCTGAAGCCCATGAAGGCTTCACATTGATATTTCTAGCTTTTTATTTCTTTCTATATCTATAAATCACTTAAGAGAAATTCTTCATGTTGTTTGATTATAGTCAAATGTCATTACATATATAGAACTAATAAATGGAGTTTAGCTCATTTAATTACTAAGACATCCTTCTGGAAGATTCATGGATTTTTATTTGTTTTTGTTTCATATTTCTACATTTGTCACTTTGTTAAAGAAGAATCAAAAAAAAAAAGGGAAAAAAAACTATGGGAAAGAAAAAAAAGTGAAAACATATGCCCAAATATTCATTCAGACTTGGTAATTCTTTCTCTGGATGTGGATAGCATTTTCCATTATGATTCTTTTGGAATTGTCTTGGATTGTTGTATTGGTGAGAAGAGCTAAATGTGTCATAGTTAATTATTGCACAGAATTGCTGTTCCTGTGTACAATGTTCCTCTGGCTCTGCTCACTTCACTCTGCATCAGTTCATGTAAGTCTTTCGAGGCTTTTTTGAAAAAGAAAAAGATCCAGTTTTGTAAGGGAAAGTTAATATATTTATGGATTACAGACATTAAGAATTGTGAGCATTGAACATGCAAATGGCCCCTATGTTGAAAAAAAAAACAAGCAGACAAGAGAGTATTGTGTGAGCCTGAATCTGCCAGTGCTTCCTCCAGAGTGTATTATTGGAGGCATAGAGTTGTTTTGTCTATTTCACTGGAGTAAACAGGAAAGAAAAATCAAAATCATCATATGTATTTTGGTAGTTGAACTTCTTTTCTTATGCATACCTCAAACCCAAGTTTCCGCAAAACTGCTCTAACTTTAACCATCCCCAATTCATGCAGAAAATGGAAAAAAATGATAGTTTCTCATACAAAAATGATAATAATAATAATAATTAGAAGTAATACTTTCAAAGACATTTTTTTAGGACTTCTAATCTCAGAAATTTCCTGGATTAAAACAGGGAAGTAGTTGGTGCATGACCACAATTTATGATTACATAATATGTTTTTATGACCTTAATTAATCATTTCTGGTAGTTATTCCTTTCATTTCCTTACTCAATGTATTTTACATACAAGAACTACATTCAGACCAATGAGCCACTTTTACAGTTTACATCTTTACTATCACTTTCTCACTGTGACACTTGTCTTTTTTTAAAGAAAAGCTTGGTTTGAGTGATCCTTCTTTTGTGCTCTGAAGCACCCTGACCTAGCCATATCACATGGCCCCAGAAATGAGATAGACTGAGGAAGGAGTTCTTTTGGGTGTGCTAGAGTCTTTTTATCTGGATGGTCAGAAAGGTCAAACATAACAGGAAAAATAAACAAAAATAAGTAAAAAAAAATGTTTCTTTGGGACATAGGAAAATTAATCTCATCTGTACTTGATTCAGATTTTATAGTAACTCCATACCACTCACCTAACTCTGCTTATCCAAAATTAATTGATACACACAATGACTTTGCTCCTTTTTTATTCTTCTTTTCATTTCCTCTTTATTTTTATATCTCTTTAATGTTTCTGGTGTCTATGAAATCCAAAGATGAATAGCAATTGGCCTGAGCCAATATCCTGTGGACAGATGCTTAATAAACTTCTCCTGCCCTGTGCTGCCAATGCCTTGTTGGCTTCTCGTACCTCCTGACATCCTGGTTAGCAGCTTGTCCATCTCATGCCCAGACTGCTAATAGCGCAACTCTACTCAGTAGAAAAAAAATGGAAAAAAAAACTTTAGTTTTCAGATAAAAATCATGTGACTTGGGTACTTCTGAATAAATTATTTCTTTACTGTGCTAAAGGTGTCTCTAATGGCCTGAGACAGTAAAAATGCAACTTCTGGAAGTGGTCAGCTTGCTACATGGTATAGCTTAAGCTTGTGGGATTTGGCTTTAGTAAATACATATTTAGTAAATAATTTATATATATAATTTATATATATAAATATATAATTATAATATATAATATATATATAATTTAGTAAATAATAAATTATAAATTATATATTTAGTAAAATACATAGTAAATATTTATTTTCTTTCCATCCTGGTTTTCTAATGCAAAGGTTCTGATTGCCTCCTGCATAGCAGTCTGAGCACTAGCATTTCAGACTGAAGGATGTCAGTTGAATTATATCAATGCTCTTTTCTTGCCAGCAGTTTGTCAACCATTTTACTTTAATAGTGTCAGATCCCTAGGGGTGATGGTTTGGTTTGGAATAAGTACTACTTCTTAAAATGTGCTGTACTGATTGATATCAGTATATATGTATTATTTTAGAGATTCTTTTACAGAGAGTAGGATCAGAGTGTGTGTAAGGGGAGCTCCATATGGCAGGAGGGGAGCTCCATATGGCCAAGATGAGGAAAGGGGTGAAAAAGGAAAATGAGGGATGGGAAATGTCACAGCATGTCAACCTTTAGCCTCAGAGGAAGCTCTCAGTGACAAGGGAATGATTGAGGTGGCAGCTTTAGGGTCCCCGGAAATGGAAAAAGGGAGACACAATGATGGGGATGAAAATATACCAGGAGGAAAGGAAGCGAACAAAAGCAGGAAGAGATTAGGTGTAAGGGGAGATACCAGTTAGTTTGTGGAAGAACAGGGAAAGATGTCAGAAATCAATGTTGAAGAGAGAGAAATGTTTATGTTTAAGATGGATTGACCTCAAAGACCTGAAAAAGTGACAGTAATCAGGGACAAGGAACAATTACAAGCATTTCAATTCATACAGGCAATGAAGACCCGTACTGAAGCTAGTTTCTTTGTATAATATGTGAACTATGTCGGAAAAAACAAGTAAGACTAGAATAAGACAAAAAAATTTGGACATGTTTTCGTGGGACCTGACAGAGTCATGCAAGAAAATTTGAAAAAGGAAAGAGTAAAAGTGATTAGCAAAGAGGAATTCTCCTCCTAACTAAGACTCTTCAAAGCCAAGGTTTATCTCGAGGCAGAAATGTTTTTAAAATATAATTTTTCAAGTAAGTGTACACAC
>NW_027185665.1:11993267-12045284 GCF_028583685.1 Petaurus breviceps papuanus | reverse complement strand
CCTTTTAGGCTAAGGTCTTTTCAGGTTCTCACTTTGAATGAAGTAATGCCCATTTGGCCTCTTTAAGAAGTGAGTCAAGGGATGACACCTTTAATTAGAAAAAAAAATCACATTGGGAGGGGAAATCACTCAGGGTGGCTGGTCAAAAGAATAACAGTTAGCTATTGACTTTCACTCTCAGCCAGGAGGGCCCAAAATATAGCCAGTAAATGGATCTTGGGTAGGGACCTCTTCTGGTCTAATCTCCCTCTCCCTCTGTCTCTTCTCCTCTCCAAAGGAAGGCAAATTTTGATAACTGGAAAGTGCCCTCTTAACTTGGGGTTTACTGGCTAGATTCCTTCCTTCCTTCCTTCCTTCTTTCCTTCCTTCCTTCCTTCCTTCCTTCCTTCCTTCCTTCCTTCCTTCCTTCCTTCCTTCCTTCCTTCCTTCCTTCCTTTCTTCCTTCCTTCCTTCCTATCTTACTTCCTTTTAACTTCTCAAAGACCAAACCTAAAACCCAGCTCAAAAAACAGGGTACAAAATTTTAAAACCTTACCCAATGTACCCAAATGTCTTCTCTGACTCTGACAGTCAGACCTATCATCTTACTGATTCACACCTGGATTATTATCATTGTTGTCCTCCCTGCCTCCAGAATTCCTTTCTCCTGATTCATCTGCCCCCCCTACTGCCAGATACATCTTTCCATATCGTGTTTATCATGTTATTTCCCTATGAAAATACTTTTTTTTCCTTTTTAAATATATTTATTTATTTATTTTAATCTTTTCTTTTTAAATATTGAATTCTATATTCTTTTCCTCTCTGCCATGCCTCTTGACCTAATGTAATGGAAATGCAAATTTTGAAGATCTTCCCAGCCCCTAGGCTAAAGTGCACCTGGAGCCTGGGGTGGGAGGCTTGTTTTTCAGTAGATATTTCTTGATTGGCCAGTGGGTCCAGAAGGTTGTTACATTCTCTGAGCCAGAAGAAGGGTATATAAGCCCTTATGTGTAGCTTTGTTTTGGGACTCACTTTGAGAAGCGTTCTGTAATTTGATCAGATGAAACTCTGGGAAGCCATTGTTGAGAGCCCCCCAGCTTTGAAACCCAGATGTTGATTTGGTATGGATGTAATGGTTGGACAGTTTGGAAATCTGTCTACTTGATCTATTTCTCTGTCTTGATAATTCTGTCTGTATACTCTTTAGTTCGGGGTGCTGAACTTTTTTCCCCTGAACTAGGTAAACGATACATATTTGACTGATTAAAGTAAGCTTGTTAACCCATTTTGAGTTGCTTTCCTTTATCAAAGCAGATCCAAGAACCTGTGTTGGCAGCCACCCTGGGGACGCTGGGGTCCTTGCTGCTACACCTACTGAGAAGGCAAAAAATATATAAATTGATATTTGTGAAATCACAAAACATATTTTCTTCATTAGTCAAATCACAAAGAAAAGAAAAGAAAAAAAAACAAAGCAAGAAAATTACATCTTTTTTGCTCTCAAAGTTTATCCGTACTCTTTCTAGACATGAATAACATTTTCTTTTTTTAATTAATGAATTTATTTTTAGTTTTCATCATTCACTTCCACAAGATTTTGAGTTCCAAATTTTCTCTCAATCTGTCCCCTTCCCCATCCCCAACAGTATGCATTCTGATTACACCTTCACCCAATCTGAGCTCCTTTCTACCACCACCACCCCTTTTCTTATCCACTTCCCTTCTCTTTTCCTGTAGGGCAAGATAGATTTCTATACCCCATTGCTTGTATATCTTATTTCCCAGGTGCACATTAAAACAATTTTAACATTTGTTTTTTTTTTTTTTAATTTTGAGTTCCAAATTCTCTCCCTTCTCTCCCCACACACCTTCATTGAGAAAACAAGCAATTCAAGATAGATTATACATGTGTAGTTATGTAAAACACTTTCATAATAGTCATGTTGTAAAAGACTAACTATATTTCCCTTCATCCTATTCTTCCCCCTGTTTATTATATTCTCTCCTTCAACCCTGTCCTTCCTTTGCTTCTGATTATCACCTCCCCTAATCTGTCTTCTCTTCCATCATCTTTCCCTCTCTTATCCCCTTTCCCCCACAACTTTACTGTAGATTTTCCTACAATTGAGTGTGTATGTTATTCCCTTCTTAAGCCAAATCTGATGAGAGAAAGGTTCACTCATTTCCTCTCACCTTCCCTCTCATCCCCTCTACTGTAAAAATGTTTTCTTGACTCTTTTATGTGAGATGATTCACCCTATTCTATGTCTCCCTTTCTCTTCTCCCAGTACATTCCTCTCTCTTACCCCTTAATTTTATTTTTTGGATACCATCCTTTCATATTAAACTCACCCTGTGCCTTCTGTCAATATATATATATATACATATATGTGTGTATTGTATTAGTAAGTACACATATACATATGTGTTTATATAATATGTACATATAAATATGTATGCACACTGTCATATGTACACAGACAGATATGCATATGTATGCACACATATATGTGTTTGTGTTTTTTCCCTCCAAGTACCCTAATCAGGAGAAAGGTATCATGAGTTGCAAATATCATCTTTCCATGTTGGAATATAAACAGTTCAACCTTAATAAGTCCCTTATGATTTCTCTTTCCTGTTTACCTCTTCTGGTTCTCTTGAATAAATTCTTATTTTTTTCTTTTTTTAGAGGAGGGAGGGCAGGGTAATTGGGGTTTAGTGATTTGCCCAAGGTCATAAGGCTAGTACATGTTAAGTGTCCGAGTCTGGATTTGAACTCTGGTCCTCCTGACTCCAGGGCTGGTACTGTATTCACTGAACCACCTAGCCACCCCTTGAATCAAGTTTTCTATTCAGCTCTGGTCTTTTCATCAAATTGCCTGAAAGTATTTTATTTTATTGAATATTCATTTTTCCCCTGAAGGATTATACTCAGCTTTGCTGGGAAGGGGATTCTTCATTTTAATCATAACTCTTTAAACCTCCAGAATATTATAATACAAGCCCTCAGATCCCTTAATGCAGAAGTTGCTAAATCTTGTGTTATCCTGTTTGTGTTTCCACAATACTTGAATTGTTTCTTTCTGATTGTTTGCAATATTTTCTGTTGAACTGGGAACTCTGGAATTTGACTACAATATTCCTAGGTGTTTTCCTTTTGGGATGTCTTTAAGGAGGTGATTGGTGGATTCTTTCAATTTTTATTTTCACCTATGCTTCTAGAATATCAGGGGAGTTTTACTTGATGATTTCTTAAAAGATGATGTCTAGGCTATTTTTTTTATCACAGTTTTCAGGTAATCCAATAATTTTAAGTTGTTTTTCCAATGGGATAGTTCACATTATCTTCTATTCTCTTATTCCTTTGGTTCTGTTTTTAAATTTCTTGATTTCTCTTAGAGTCATAAGCTTCTTTTTGCTCCATTCTGATTTTTAAGTAATTATTTTCTTCAGTGAGCTTTTGGATTTCCTTTTCCATTTGGCCAATTATGCTTTTTAAGGCATTCTCCTCTTTGGCTTTTTGAACCTCTTTTTCATTTGTGTTAGTCTCTTTTTTAAGGTGTTATTTTCTTCAGTCTTTTTTGGGGTCTCCTGTAGCAAGCTATTGACTCATTTTCATAATTTTCTTGCATAACTCTCATGTCACTTACCAATTTTTCCTCTTACTTCATTTTCAAATTTCTTTTTGAGCTCTTCCATGGCTTGTAACCAATTCATATTTTTCTTGGATATTTTGAATGTTGGAGCTTTGACTTTGTTGTCTTCTTATGGTTGTATTTTTGGATCTTCACCACCTAAGTAAGATTCTACAGTCTGAGTAATTTTTCTCCTATTTGATTATTTCCCCAGCCAATTACTTGACTTTAAACATTTTGTTAATGTAGAACCTTGCTTCCAGTATGGAGAGTGTATTAACCCAAGCTTTAGGGGTTTTGTGCAACTGTTTATAATATTTGTAGGGACTTATAAATTTTCATTTCTTCCAAGGTGGCATGATTAAAGGAGAGGTGTTTCCTCCTCTCCTGGTCTTTGAGTGACCACAAGCACTCTTTTTCTACCTTGGAATTGTAAGAAGAATTCTCTCTCCACTGCTGTTATAATTTTCACCAAACCAGCACTCTTTCTTGCCCCAGGAGCGCAACACATGATTACAACCTGGATCCAAGCATGGGCAAAGCAAGAAAATCCTGCCTCACTGCCAGCAAAAATATCCCTTCAATCCCCTTCTGATCAACCGCTCAATCCTTCCACCATCTGTGGGCCAAGAGTTCTAGAAGCAGTCCTTGCTCCTTCCACTGCCCTGAGACTGCTCTCCCACCTAGGTCCAACAGACCTGTCCTATCCACCCTCTAAGTTGCCTTTGGTGTTTGTGGGTTGAGAAGTATGGAAACCACCACAGGTGCCAGTGATTCAGTCCCCTTAGGCCTATTCTAGGTTTGCTGTGGCCTGCTCTATGCTGGTGCATTTTGTACTGGACTGCACTCCTCTCTCAGGCTGGTGCAGCAGCCCTTTTCTGTCAACCTTCTAGGCTGTCCTGGGCTGGGAATTTGTTTCACTCTGTAATTTTATGGGTTTTGCTGCTCTTTGGAGGAGAGCTAAAAAAAGTCCCTGATTTTACTCTGCCATCTTGGCACTGCCCCTTGAATAGATTATTTTTTTATCCTGAGTCCTTTGACCTGGATCATTTATTGATCTAAATTTGTTGTTTATTTGTTTTTAAATTTGATAATTATTACAACATTTCTGTTACTGTATACAATGATCTCCCAGGTTTTCTCGTTTCATTTGCATTAGTTCATATAGGTCTTGTCATGTTTTGTTTTTTGTTTGTTTATTTCCCTTAAACCACATGCCTCATTTTTTAAAGTTTTATTTTTGATTTATGGACTAAAACAAGCATTTTGATTATATAATACAATAAAAAAAAGATTATTGTACCTATAACTACAAATCTTATATGCACAAGTTGATATTCATTCAAATATACAACAAAATTATTGTGTAAGTTTCATTTTTTTCTTCCCTCTTCCGTGCCATAGATATGACTACCATTAGACACAAATAGTTGTATGAAATATATCTATCTCTGTTTATGAAAAATTACTCTATTCATCTATCTACCAGTTCTTTCTCTGTATGCAGATAGCATCTTTCTTCATATTTCTTTTGTAGTTAATTTAGGTATTTATAATAGGCAAAGTAACTTATTAGTTCAAAGTCATTATTAAAACAATATTGCTACTACTATATACAGTGTTCTCCTGGTGCTCATTTTGGTCTTCATTGTTTCATGCAAGGATTTCCATGTTTTCTTCTATCATTATTTCTAATAGCACAATAGTACTCCATCACAATCATATGCTACAATTTGTTCAGACATTCTTCAATTTAGGAACATCCCCTCTATTTCCAACTCTTTGCCACCCCCCAACAAGCTCCTTTAAGTATTTTTATACATATAGATCCTTTTCCTTTTTCTTCGATCTCTTTGGGGTACGTACTTAGTCGTGGTATTGCTAGATCTAAGGGTACTCACAGCTTTATAATCTTTTGGACAAAGCTCTAGATTGTTCTCCAGTTCACTATTCTACAAAGAGTGTATTAATATACCTTTTTTTGTCATTCCCTACAGCATTTGTTATTTCTTTTTTTTTAAAGCAATTGGGGTTAAGTAATTTGCTCAAGATTACATGGCCAGTTATTTTTTGTGTGGGTGCCTAGTATCTGAGGCCTGAACGGATCGCAGGTCTCCTGACACTGGGGCCAGCACTCTTACTCACTGCATCACCTGGCCGCCCCTGCATTTGTTATTTCTAATAGTTGTGAAGCAGAATCTCAGAGTTGTTTTTGTTGTTTGATTTTCTAAACAATAATGATTTGGGGCATTTTTAATGTGACTGAATGGCTTAAGTATAAGTAGCCTCTTCCTGTCCTTTGACCATTTATGAATTGGGGAATGTCTCTTATTTTTGTAAATTTATAAATTTACTTAGTTACCTATATATTCATAAATGAGGCCTTTATCAGAGAAACTTGCTATGTTTTTTTTTGGGGGGGAGGGGGGCAGTTATTACTTCATTGTCTATGGTACCTTTTAGCAAAATGTAGTTTCCCTGGTTATCTCTTTCAGTTAAGTCAAGTTTTGCCTTTGTTTTGTCTGGGATCGTGATTGCTACCCCTACCCTCTTCACTTCAGATGAAACATAAAAGATACTGCTCTTGCCCTTTGTTTCAGTTCTCTGCAAATCTTGTATGAGAAAAGTATTATTGGATTTGGTTTTTAATCCATTCTGCTATCTGCCACTATTCTATGGGTGAGCTTATTGCATTTACATTCACAGGTATGATCACTAACTGTGCTCATCCTGTATTCCTCTATTTACCTTTCTCTCTTTCTTTTTATCCTGTCCCTTCTCAAAAGTCTGTCTTGCTTCAGACCAATTCTGACCCAATCCTCTCCTCCTTTATCAACTCCATCCCCCCATCTCCTATCCCTTATTATCTCCTTCTTGGTTAAGATAGGTTTCTATACCCAACTGAGTGTGTATGTGTATACATATACACATATACACACATACACATGTGTGTGTATGTGTATACATATACACATATACACACATACACATGTGTACGTATGTATATTTGTGTGTGTATTCTTCCCACTTTGAACCAATTCTGATAAGTGAGGTTCAAGCATTGCCAGTCATATCCACCACCCCTGTTTTCCCCTCTACTATAAGAATTTTTACTTTCATGCCCCCTTCATGTGAGAAAATTTGACTAATACTACTCTCCCTCCCCTCTTCTTTCATGCATTCCTCTTTTTTACCCCTTTATTCTTTTTTTTATATCATTCCAACATAATTGACTCACACCCATGCTCCCTGTCTATGCAGATACCTTCTAACTGCCCTAGTAATGATAAAGTTCTCAAGATTTACATGCATCATCTTCCTATGTAGGAATACAAACATTTTAACTCCATTAAGTACCTCATGATGACTCTGTCATGTTTACCTTTCTATGCCTTTCTTGTATCCTCTGTTTGAATGTCAAGTTTTCTGTTTAGCTTCAGTCTTTTCATTAGGAATGCTTGGATGGACTCCATTTCATTAAATATCCATTTTTTCCCCCTAAAGACTTATATTACATTTTGCTGAGTAGGTTATTCTTGGTTGGAATCCTAGTTCCTTTGACCTCCAGAATATCATACCTTAAGTCCTCTGCTCCTTTAAAGTGAAAGCTGTTAAATCTTATGTGATTCTGACTGTGACTTCATGGTGTTTGAACAATTTCTTTCTGGCTACTTTCAATGTTTTCTCTTTTATTTGGGACTTCTGGACTTTGGCTATAACATTCCTGGAAGTTTTTATTTGGGAATCTCTTTTAGGAGGTGATTGGTGAAATTCTTTCCATTTCTCTTTCAACCTCAGTTTTCCTGATAATTTCTGAAAATATGGTGCCTTTTTTATCATGCTTTCAGGTAGTCCAAAAATTCTAAAATTTTTTCTCCTTGTTCTGTTTCCCAGGTTAATTGTTTTTTTCCAGAGAGAAATTTTGGATTGTCTTCTATTTTTTTTTTCATTTTTAAATGTGTTTTATTGTTTCTTCTTTTTTTCCTTTTTTTTAGAGAGGGGAAGTAAGGCCAATTGGGGTTAAGTGACTTTCTCAAGGTCACACAGCTAGTTTTGTGTTAAGTGTCTGAGGCCGGATTTGAACTCAGGTCCTCCTGACTCCAGGGCTGGGGCTCTATTCATTTTGCCACTTAGCTGCCCCTGTTTTATTATTTCTTGATGGTTTGTGGAATTATTAGCTTCCACTTGCCCAATTCTAATTTTTAAAGAATTATTTTCTTCAGTGACTTTTATTCCTCCTTTTCCATTTGACCTATTTTTTTTTTTAAGCAATCGGGGTTAAGTAACTTGCTCAAGGTTACACGGCCAGTTATTTCTGGGTGTGGTGCTGAGTATCTGAGCCCAGGATTCAATCCAGGTCATCCCAACACTGGAGCCAGTGCTCTTACTCGCTGAGCCACCTGGCTGCCCCTTGACCTATTGGTTTTGAAAAGTTTTTTTTTTTTGCATTTTTGTGCCTCTTTTAGCAAACTCTTAATTCTCTTTTCATAATTTCCTTATATCACTCTCATTTCTCTTCCCAAATTTTTTTCTCTACCATTCATCATTTTCTGTTGATTCAATTAGCATTTTTCTTTGAGGGTTTGCTTATGTTTTTTTTACATTATTGTCTTTTAAGTTTGCCTTGATCTTCTTGCCACCATAGTGGCTTTTTATAGTTAAATTCCTTTTTTTGGTAGTTTTCTCATTTTTGCAGCATATTTTTTCACTTTGAACTTTATGTTAAAGTTGTACTCTGCTTACCTGTGTATGGGGAGGCACCATGCCAAGCTTCAAGTTTTTCCATGCTGTTGTTTTCAGAGCTAGTTGTGGGGGTCTGTAAGTTTCCAGTAGTTACAAGGTGGTATGATCTATGGAGATATGTGACCAGTGCTCTCCTGGTCTGTGCTTTCCTAGGTAAAGACTATAGGAAGGCAATGTGCTCCCCTAGAGCCTCAAGTGCTGGTGCTCTCTTGGATCTGGTGTGAAAAGGACCCTTGCTCCCTTCTAAGCCAATCACAAGCTCTCCTTTCCTCCTTAGAATTGAGACCCAGAACTGCTTAAAGGCAAGTGAATTTCAAATCAATGCCAGGTGTAGCCAGTGTCAGCAACAGTGTCCCCTACAGTGCCTTTCTGACCAGTTTTCTGGCCCCCATACCTTATCTGAGTTGAGAGTTCTTGAAGTTGCTACTACTGCTGCTGCTACTGTCATAGACACCTTAAAGGCCCATCTCTGGTGCTCCTGTTGGGCTCCAGGGCTAGCCTGGTATTACAAACACCTACTGCTATCATCGTAATTTGTCTGAGACTGGAAAATATCTTCCTATGACTTTTGGTTGGCTTTGCTGATCCAAAATTTGACTTGAGACATTATTTTAAAGTTGCTTGAAGGGGTATATTGTTAGATTTCAATCTGTATTCTACCATCTTGACTCCACTCTGAAAATCTGTCAGTGGCTAACTATGAATTCATGCAAGTCACACATGTTACTGGAAGCCTACTGTGTGCTTTAAAAGCTCATAAAAATTGAGAAGAAAAAAGGCAAAAAAAAGTTTTTGCAAATCATATCCTGCATTCAGTGACAGCTTTATAGTGCCACTGTAATTACTGGGTTTTGACTATTAAAAATAATAATTTGATTTAACAGAGCAAAACACGGCCTTATAGGCACTTCCCCAAAAACGATTTTCCATATTTGTGTCAAAATCAAATATTTATGTAGGATGTAGCTTCTGATTAAAAAGTAAGGTGTATAAGAGGGAGGCGCTAGTTTACTGAGCATCATAAGTATTCTCACTTCCAAATCCAAATGGAAGGGGCATTCTCTGTAAATGGTGAGGTCCTCCAGATCTGTGATTCTAGTCTTTTTTTAAAATGAGATTTGGTCATTTCATCAAGTCCTGGAACATTACTATTACTTCTTGATGGGATTTGTAATGACTTTAAACAGTCCAATCAAATTGTCAACAAAAGGAAAAACAAATGGATGAAGAATGCCTACTGTCCTGATACACAGTTGTAGGAACAACCCCTAGAACTGGTCTGCCAGTAATAATGATAGCTGACATTTATGTAGTACCTTTAGGCTTACAAAGTGTTTTACATACATTATCTCACTTGACTATCAGAACTACTCTTTGAGATAGGAGATATTATTATCCCTGTTTTACAGATGAATAAACTAATCTTCTGTGGGATTAAGTGAATTGTCTAGGAACTCTCTAATAACTACTTCAGGCAGGATACAAACCTAAGTATTCCTGATTCCAATTACAGCACTCTATCCATTACACCATGGTGCCTCTCAGTATGTATATCTCGGAATGACAATGCAAGTAGACAGGGAGACAAGCCCAGGGCCCCAGGATCAAACAGGAAGAAGAGAGCAGGCTGGATTGCCTTGAGAAAGTTAGTCTTACTTTGAATGACCCACAATTTCCCTATAAAACAAAAGACCATCTTTTTAAAAGAGCAATTTTCTCCTGATTATATAACTGAATATCATGGAATATTATAGACTCAAAATGATTAAAGTCATACAAAGGGAAGTTGAGAAGCCTATGTACAGAGCACACAGCTGAGTAGCTATAGCAAAGCCAATAAATCCATTCCTCTGCCTGCCTTCAAGGAATTTGCATTCTACTACCAGAAAAAGGTATGATCCTGCCTAATATATCAAGCCTCAACTTCTTTGCCAGTTTTTTTAATGCTGTTTTTTTTTTTTAGTCTGGCCCTGTCTTATAAATGCAGACTCCTTTTTTATTGTTCCCCATTCCCTGTGTTCTTGTCTAACCAGACTGGTGTCCTTACTGTCCTAAAGTACACCATGATTACTTCACCCTCTTTCATTCACTCGCAGTTATATTCCAGTTTAAGAGACAAATCTTTCCTCTCCACCTATCCAAGTCCTACTTATAATTCAAACCATATTTGTTCCATTTCTTTGTCTTCTAACCCACAAAGATACTTAATTACTTACTTTCAGATGATGTTCACTTGTATTAGAATTCCATTAGTTACCTCTCTTTCCTTAGATTGTAGGCTCTCTGAGGATAAAGATTGGATTTTATATACTTCTGTGTACTCTCTTTAATCCCATGAAGCATTTATAGGATTATCATAAATAATTATATTTTTAATTAGTTTAATTAGTTAACTTTGTGATTAACTGAATTTAGTGGAAAGAAAAAGAAAATGTAAGGAGAACATTTCATTAATAAAAGAGAAAAAGTTATTGTAAAATATGACAAGAAGCTTGTTTGGTGATATATTTTCTGTTGTATTTGACTTTGAGAAAGGGAAAGTGAAAGAAAGAAAGAAAGAAAGAAAGAAAGAAAGAAAGAAAGAAAGAAAGAAAGAAAGAAAGAAAGAAAGAAAGAAAGAAAGAAAGAAAGGAAGGAAGGAAGGAAGGAAGGAAGGAAGGAAGGAAGGAAGGAAGGAAGGAAGGAAGAAAGAAAGAAAGAAAGAAAGAAAGAAAGAAAGAAAGAAAGAAAGAAAGAAAGAAAGAAAGAAAGAAAGAAAGAAAGAGAAAGAAAGAAAGAAAAAGAAAGAAGAGGGAGGGAGGGAGGAAGGAAGGGAGAAAGAATCTCTGGAAGCCAGACAAGTTATATATCCTGGGGTAAAGATTTGCAGGAACATGTTTCCCCCTTATGGAAATTTTAGAATTGGCATTCTTATGCAACTTGTTTCAATTAAACATGAGTCTATTAAAATAATCATCAATTATTTTTCATTTAGTACTAATATGACTATTAGGGGAAAAAAGAGGCCCAAATCATAATAAGGTCTTAGATAGTGAAATAAAATCATATAGGCTTTCTATTCCTTTGCTTTCTTTTGTTAGAAGAATAACAGCTTCCAATTCAGCTTAATATCCCAGAAAAAAAACAGTAACATTCAGTTCTTGAGGCTTCATTTACTAGGAAAGAGTTAGTGAATATTTACAGAAAACATGAATTTGTCCCCACTGACTTAAATACCTTTTTGTGCACTTTTCTAAGTTATTGTCATGAGAACATCCCACCATGAAAAAGATTCTTGCAGAAATGCTCCATGCCTGACTTTCTCCATACAAATCAGCTTGGTGGAATAAAATAGGATGAATTATAGGGTATTTATGTTAAACGTAGAGAATTTTATATCTTGAGGAAATACACAAGTGTTGCATATATTTGTGAGCCCATCGTTTTGTGACTAATATATATGTAAAATGTATGTTCAATGTAGTGTGTACATTAAAGTGACAGCGCAATGAATTGTTATGGAAAGTACTAGAAGAAAGTATCTTATCCTAGAATTGTGCGTATATATAGATGCTAATTCCTATGCCATGATGACCTTAATTCTTTTCTTTGGGATTTGAGGGGTACAATTAAGCAGTAAGAAAACTGACTCTGTGCATCTTTCTTATACATTCCTTCACAATCTTCTGATAGATACTAATTGAGTAATATTACAAAAGTCACCCAACCTGTCTTTGTTTCTTCCCCTGACAAAATGTAAAGGACATTTTGTACTGTATTAACTCTTCTACAGGTAAAAACTATGATTTTAGGACTCCCACATTCTCTATAAATCCTTTCCCAATCACTCTAGTCCCTATCGATCCTGTTGTCTTTTTAATTACTATAGTTCATGTATTCTAATATGATTTGTCTCCTAAAAGCAGTGCTATAAAGATTGGTCATATTCCTGGGGTGGTATAAATATAAAATCAATCTAACCTTTAATTGTTCCATAGTACTGAGTATCAAAACACTATAAGCAGGTCAAATTAAATAAGCATTTCCCTCTCACAAACATTTACTTAAATTCACAGTGTAAATGAAGAGAGCTTTCTCCCTCTCCCTTCCCCACTGCATGTCTTCTCCCGCTAAATAAATGTTTTGCCAATGTACTTAAATATCCTACCTGTAGCTTCTGTTTACTTTTTCCCCTCTCTGTCATATACAGTGGTCACAGTTCTTTTTATTCTCCTCATATTGCCTGAAAACTTATACCACTGGTATTAAATCCAATGACACAAGTCCTTAGACTAGCAGCATCAGTCCCTCCCATGTCTTATTACTGTAAAGAAGTACCTGAGCCCCTAGAAGTCCCTACAGTCTTCCATATAACCGACGTTCCACTTCCCAAATCAATAATCTTGGTGCACTTCTTTAACCATGCTCTTTCTCCCACTCTGATTGGACCTGGTCCGGAAGGCGAGGAAAGAGAATGCCCAGTGCAAAGGATTAAAAAAAAGAGCTTCTTGATGCTGTTATTATGGCAAGGGATTTGCTTTCGTGACATATCTAGTTGTTAAAAAAAGTTTTTAAAATTAAGAACTCTCAAAGCTATGGCTCTGTCATAATATGGGTTAGAAAAGGATTTATGTACTATGTTTTGGATTTCTAATCATCTTCGAAAATATTATTCCTAAAGTAAAGTGTACTCCATTTCTTCATGACTTACAAAACAAACTTTTGGAAGCTGACTGTAGCAGCAAGCACCCCAAGCGTCCTCAGGGTTTGCAGCTACCACAGGTTCTTGGATCTGCTTTGTTAAAGGAAATCAACTCAAAATGGGTTAACAAGCTTACTTTAATCAGTCAGACATATATCGTTTACCTTGTTCAGGAGAAAAGGTCAGCACCCCGAACCTCAAAGCATACAGGCAGAATTATCAAGACAGAAACATCAAGTAGACAGATTTCCAAACTGTCCAACCATTACATCCACACCCAGTCAACATCTGGGTTTCCACATTCTGGGTTTTTCAAAGCCGGGGGACTCTCAACAACGGCTTCCCAGAATTCAGATCAAATCACAGAACACTTCTCAAAGTGAGCCCCAAAACAAAGCTACACATCAGGGCTTATATAGCCTTCTCCTGGCTCAGAGAATGTAACAACCTTATTGACCCACTGGCCAATCAAAAAGTATCTACTGAAAAACAAGCCTCCCTCCCCAGGCTTCTGGTGCCCTTTAGCCTAGGGGCAGGGAAGATCTTTAAAATTTACATTCGCATTACACTGACCAATTCATAAACTCTTCTGTATGTCTTGTATTGATCACGCACACAAAAAAACATACACATACACACTACTCACACTACTCTTTGGCATCTTACTTGACATATGTATGTATGCACATTATGTAATATGTGTACATATTAGCACATACCTACATAAAATATACACTTATATGCATATATACAGGCACCTGTAGCATCATGCATATGCATACACATATATGCAATATGCATTTTTAATATGTAACTATATTGTGTATCTGTGTGTATATATATGTATAGTTTGTATGTTTGGATTTATGTATGTGTATATGCCAAAGACAAGACCTGAAGCCAGGTTTTCCTGACTTATAGGCCAGTTCTCTGTCCACTACATGACACTACAACTCTGGTGTTAATCTGGGCAAGTCACAATGTTCTATGAAGTGTTCTAAAACTATAAATTGCAGAGAAGCTGCTGATCTCTATATATGTATGTATGGATATATATCCACACACACATATGTGTACATTTATATCTATATCTACACATGTATATATCTATGTGTGCATTTATATACATCCACCAATACATACACACATATTTGTGCATCTATACATTTATACATGTATATCACACAACTTTCAGATTTGGAAGAAACCTCAGTAATCATGGTGTCCAACCTGAGCATTGCTGAGCAAAGGTCTAGACATGCAATGTGAGTTCATAAAATATTTGCTGATGAATTGAATTAAAATGCTATATGCCTATTTATTTTTAAATTTAGGAACAAAAGTTGAAGATGGACAACATGGATTACATTAGCTCCCATCACTTTCCTTTTTTTTTTTTTTTTTTTTAGCAATCGGGGTTAAGTAACTTGCTCAAGGTTACCCAGCCAGTTATTTCTGGGTGTGGTGCTGAGTATCTGAGCCCGGATTTGATCCAGGTCATCCCAACACTGGAGCCGGTGCTCTTACTCGCTGAGCCACCTGGCCGCCCCTAACTTTTCTTAATTAAAAGTGAAAGGCAGTTAACTTTCTGATATTTCAAATAGCTCAAATTTATCCATTGTTGACAAGTTCATAATACATTTATTTGAAGCAAAGATTCCTTGACTACTGAAAGTGGTATGTGGTTTCAGGGAAATATTAATCCTGGCCTTTTTCAACTTTTTAAAATCAAGCTATTTCCAAAAAATATGACTCTAACAGCTATGTTATGTCTGTTAAACCTCTCCAGTGAATTTTAGTAGCTTTAAAGTGAGCTGCCTTTTATCTTCAACAAAGTCTACTCTAACAGCTTACTTGTGGACAATAAACTGCTTTATTTTGATGTTGAAGGGAAGAGGGAAAGGAACATGTCTGTAGTATATTCTTGAAAAATTTAAATACTCCTATCATTCTCACTAATGATATTTTTCATGTTCTTCTCATCTTTAAACGAACAAGGAGACACAGCTAATGAAAATAGTCTTTCATAGTAGTATGCATATTGATTTAGTTAGCAACCTAGGGAATGAGGATTTGAAGGGGGACAGGGAAATAAGCTCAGTGGTTGATCTAATGTTTAATGCAAATTAAATATTTTTTTGAATTTTTATGAACATATCATATCAGCCTTCATTCCTTGCTTAGGTAGCAGAGGCCATGCACTATTAATGAGCTTAGAGTAAATTAACATCCATAAACATTGCATGGTTTAAAAAACATTTGGGGAAAAAGCTTTCATAATGTTTCTTAAATAACCTAACCAAATACTTTTTTTTATACTTATTATTGAGGTATTTAAGGTGCTTTTTAAGGTTTTAAAGATTTGTTTTGCACTAAATCATAGATCAACTTCTCTTTCTGGACTGCTGTAATGGAACAATATAGCTAAGAAAATATATGTTACAGAGGTAAGAGATAGAGTCTCTTCTTCATGACAACAGATAAAGAAATTGTAACCATGGTAACTGTAATGGGCCTGTGAGATTAAGCCTAAACTGGAGATTAGGCTCCAGGGGCAAAGAAAGAAGATAGTGATTGGGTCCTTATTGAAAACTTCTTCTAAAAGAAGGTGTTTGTTTTGGGGGCAGGGGAAGCCTGGAGGGTTAATAAGCACACAATTGATCCTCATATACAAAATGAAAAGGGCCATGTGTTCTTAAGAAAACAGTCCCTTTTCTTTTATGAAAAAGGTACTTTCTTTTCCAAAATAAGTAAATCATCTCTGATTAGTTCTCTGCTGAGTTTTAGTGGTGCTCAGTGCAGATGAGCTGAAAATGATAGAAAAGAAACCAAGAACACCAACCACCACAGCAGCAAACAAGTGGGACTTGCTTGTCCGCTCATTCAGAGCAGGCCTTTGATGTAGCTAAATGAGAGGTTTAATTCAGTCCCAAACATATCAAGTTCCTACTGTTTGGAAACACCTTGTACTAGGAGTTGTGAATACAAGCACAATGATAAAAAAAGAACAGCAACAAAGACACCATATTCCTTGTCCTTCACATGCTTACATTCTACTAGAGATGGGAACTCTTGATAGAAAACTCAATTCAATACCCCTGAACCATTACATATTATTTTTAAAGGTCGGAATAACCCTAAGTAGGTTACCCAAATCCTATACTTATTAGTGCTTTTTAATATTATTTCAAATAAATGTCAAGTATTTTATCAATTTTTTTCCTTTAACTTGTTAATTTATTTAGATGATGTATATTTTAAATAAACTATTACATATATATGTATATCTATATACATAGATACACATACATGTGTGCACACACGTGTGTGTGCATCTCTAGACTTCATTACTTAATGGTCCAGAATTGGTACACTTTAATATTTAGAAGCCTCAAACTTAAAAAAAATGTTATGGCTAGATTTTACCATATGGTACATAGGGACATTTATGGATGAAGTGTGATATCATAGCCCACATCTAGTCAATATTATAAATAGCCAGCTAAAAGGAGATGGTAGATTATAACACCCAACTTCAGAACTGGCTTTCCATGTCATTGAGTAAGTTGAAGTACTGCTAAAAGATGCCCCAGAGTAAAATATTCTCCTCCAAAGGTGTGCTGAAATTACCACCGTTCGTGATTGATGTGAAGGCATAGGATATCTAGGAATTCACTTTTCAGATGAACAATAAATTAATGCACTAGCAATTTAGCACAAAATAATTTTTCATAGTTTCCTAATATGACTATTTCACAAGGACACTTCCAAAAGAGATAGAGAATAGAAGGGGAGAAAAACAAATTTGAAATGGGTATATTTGGGACAGATAAGAGTGATTTTTGTTTGTTTCATTTTAATGAATGAAGAATAACTTAAGTGTTATATGTATGTATATATGTGTGTGTATGTATGTATGTATGACTGAATATGATGAGGTTATTGAACTAATTAAATAAAACAAGGTATAACCAATAAGCTTGTAACCTATAATATTTACTGAGTATATACAAAGCAGATATTAAAATCTTGGGGTTATGCATGATAAAGGAAGTGAATAATAATAATAAACCTCTATTTTTATAATAATATAATAAGAATAAATTTCCTAGTGTTTTATATTTTAGATGTGATGAGTTTGAGATTCTAATGTGTAGAGAGGTACAAAAAGCAGCTGACATTTGGTATTAGAATTCAGAATTCACATTAGGACTCTGTGTGTGTGCATGGGTATAAATAATCTGAATTTTTAAAAAAATGAAACCATGGGATAGTGTATAGAGAAAGAAATAATGGAAACCAGGGCAGTTTGGGAGAGATAATTCATATTTAGCAGCCAGGAACTGGTTAATGGCCCAGTAATAAGACTTGGAAGAGACAATCATACAGATATAGGAACAATCAGGAGAAAACAGTGTCATAGAGGCCAAGGGAGAAATATATCTAGGAACATGTCATCTGCTAAAAGGTCAAGTAAATTGTAGATTAAGAAAAGGCCATTGATTGAATTTAGCAGTTTGATCACTGGAAACCTCCAGAGAGCAGGAGTGATTCCCAAAAAGCAATATTAGCATTTTTATAGTTGTGATTTTTAAACCCTAATAGATGAATACTTACTAAACCCCCCAGTAGCCTCTGAAGGAGAAAGAGAATGCTCAAGGAAAAGTCAGAAGACCCAAAGCCAAAATGTCAGTATAATTGGTGGCAAATGGGAAGTAGATATAAATGTTTTGGTGACTGTAGTTGTCCATGTCATAGGAACAAGGCAGGGGTAAGGAAACTCTTTTAATGCATAGGCCTTTAGTGCATGTGGTGGGCATAGGCGGAGATATAGGCAACATTAGGGAGCTAGGAGAAACTGTAGACAGATGGAGATCTGCAAAAATAAGGGAAGAATTCTGAAGAAAAAAATAACTAAGATCATAATTTTCACATTTCAGTTCAACTTATATTAAAATTTGTCCCATTAGGTTCTATCTCTAATTCTGGATTTAAAGTCGGGGCGGGGGGGGGAGGAAGACTCCTCACAATCACCTTTTTTTATAATTTAATTATAGACAGCATGAATCTAATGATGACATTCTTAGACATTCTATTTCTGTGCTTAAAATTTAAAGTTTAAGCAAGTAAGTTTAAACAAGTAGTTGAAAGTGCCACTTTCATTTACAGATAGCTCAATAGAAAGGCAGTGTTGCATTGTGGTAAAACTCTCAACTATGCATTGCAAGATTCTAATTCTAGATCCAAGTTTATGACTAATTATATGTGAGACCTTGAGCCATTTAACCCCTTAGACTAAAGTGTCACTTTTTTTTTTTTAATCTATGGAGTGAGGGAGTTGGAATAGATAATACCTAAAGCTTCTTCTCAGTTAAAATTTCTGTGATTCTGAGAAGCTAGGTTGTGCCCATTGAATGAATTGGAAGATTAGAAAAGGGTCTCGGAAAATTTATGGATGATAAAGTTTCAAATAATTTTAGAGTTGGAAGTGACTTCAAAAGTATTTAGACCAACTCCTTCTTGAAGAATATTTTGGATCCACAATATATGTAATAATTTCCATTTTCTCACAAGGAAACAGGGAATTTGCCAGATGCTTCAATCTATATACATCACTATATCATTGTCATTTACCTGACTTTCTAGTTTAGTGACCTTATCAAATGAAATAAAATAAAATAAAACCCGCATACTTAGTCAGGTATGATTTGCTCTTAATGAATCCATGCTGGCTTACTGATCACCACTTTCTTTTCTAAATGATCACTTCCAAATGTTCTAAAAATGTAAATTAAGCTTACTGGTCAGTAGTAGGAAAGATAAGAACTGTAATTTTTTTTTAAGCTTGTGATGATTAAATAAGCTTTCTAAACCTTTAAAATATATTCCCCAGGGGTGGCTAGGTGGCGCAATGAATAGAGCACCAGCCCTGGAGTCAGGAGGACCTGAGTTCAAATCTGGCCTCAGACATTGACAAAATAACTAGATGTGTGATTTGGGCAAGTCACTTAACCCCAACGGCTCTCCAAAAAGCAAAAAAAAAAAAAAATGAAATAAATATTAAATATATTCCCTGCATTTGAATTAAATAATATAATTCATGCCTTGAGTTTATATTAGTTTTTAAGTTTTTAAAAGTGGTTTGCAAGCATCATTTTACTTGATATTATAATCTTGAGAACATCTTTTTTCTTTTTTCTTAAACATGAAATATATCATTATAATTTATCAACGACTTCATTTTGCTAAGGGATATATTCTGTGTTAGTTTTAAAGTATTGAAAATTGCTTGCTTCTAGATCTTTTCTTGGAGATCATTTGATTTTGTGATTAGGCATAGCCTTACTTATGGAAGTTGTGGTCCTTGTCATCTAGTCTAAACCTGTAAGATCTTTGCAAAATTTCTAATCTTGATGAATAGAGCACCGGCCCTGGAGTCAGGAGGACCTGAGTTCAAATCAGGCATTAGACACTTAACACAAAAATTAGCCATGTGACCTTGGACAAGTCATTTAACCCCAATAGCCTTCCCCAAAAAATTCTAATCTTGAATAAGATATAGCTTTTCAGAAATATATCTTGAATATTTCCAAGCAAATAAAGGTTTTATAGATATGTGCACATATTGTTCTACTGAGGGTGAAGTTGAAGGATACTATACAAAATGGGGAGAAGGTTGCCTTTTGGGAGGCATTGAACACAGCAGGTCTTTCTTAAATTCCATTTTGAATTAGTGTATCATGCAAGAAAATATTTCTAGGAAACTAAGTGACCTAAGGTCTGTCATTTATTCACTTTTGATTTCAGTTTATTCTTCTGTACATTAATAATGTTAATAAGGTTGACTCTCCCTCTGGGATTGTCCTGAGGAACATATGAGAAAACATTAGTAAAACACTGTATACATAGGTCTTACTTAATGTAAGAAGATCTCTCTGTTCCTCAGACCTCCCCTTCCTACCATGGGGTTCTGCAAGTCCCTGCCCTGTCCATGGTTCTGCTACCCAGCAACTTCAGTGCCTAGAGCTGAGGAATCCTGGTATGATGCTACCACTGATGACCCTGCCACCCCCAGATCCTCTACAGAGAGCTGGAGTGAAAGACCTAACTACTAGAGGGGTCCTGCCTGCCCAGGAGTTAAATTTGCATAATGCAAATTTACATAATACTAAAACTTTCTGTTATCTGAAAGAAGCTCCTTGGTGCAGTGGATAGAGTTAGACTTTGACAAAGGAAGACCTGAGTTCAAATGTCACGTTAGACTTTTTTTTTTTCCCAGCTCTACAAACCTATAGATATCTCTGAGTCTGACTAGGTCACAGTTTTGTGTGTGGAGGATACGAGAATAATAATAGCACTTACCAGAGGATTGTTCTTGGAATCACATGTGATGATTTATATGAAGACAACATACATACAAACTATCCTCGTTAGTAGTAGTAGTAACATTGTATAAGTATGTATAAAGAAGCTAGCCTCTGATGTCACTTCTAGCTAAATCAACAACTCTCCAAAGATATCATGTTTGTAGAAGAGGGATGCTCACATTTAGTTATTCACAAACTAAACAAATATTCAGTGACTTGGGGCTTCTTTGGGGCTTGATCCAGCCATTTTGATGTATGGCGGCCAGTTTAGTATTATTGATGCTCATGAAGGGCACAAAACTAAGAGACCTAAGATTGCTGTTGCCCTCGGTGACTGATAGTTTCTTAATTAGACTGTAAATACATTTGTGACAATGTTTTATCATTAGCACTCTGTTCTTTCTCCCATCCATTTTTATTCATGTTTATGTCTTGTGTCTTTGGCCCTGCATTGTCTCATTAGCTCCAACTACTGCCGTAGTTCCCATCCTTACACATGTCTTTGTTCCATCAGCCCCTCTGACTGACTCCTCTCCTTCCCCTTTAGCTATCCCAAGTTCCAGTGTCCTCCCCTCTGCTCCCCGAGATGTGGTCCCTGTCTTGGTTTCCAGTCGCTTTGTTCGTCTCAGCTGGCGTCCACCTGCAGATGCAAGAGGGAATGTTCAGACTTTCTCCGTCTTCTTTTCCAGAGAAGGCGACAACAGGTAGGTTCCATCAATTACATTAGCTCAACACTGCTCCCTTAATAGCTCTCTTTTGATGGATGCAAGAACAAAAGACCACACTTTGCATGATCTAGTTTTGACCCCTTGACCAAGAACAAATCATTTAGCCTGATTGTATTGCTGTTCTGTTCCCTCTCAGATGAAGTTATTGTGAGAATCAAATAAATATTTGTGCAAAAGTTTTGAAAAATTATATGTATGTATGCATGTGTAAACATGGTATATACATATGTATATTAAGAGTGTGTATATACTCGTGCATGAATACACACATGTGTAATTACTTTTATAGACACATACCCGCCTGGTGTCAGGTTTGGATCCTGTTTTCTTCGAAAATAAAGAGAGGAAAACAGGCTTCTGATTAGCAGAGCATGCCTCTTCCTCTTCTATCACATCACTGGTTTTACATTTCTGTTTCCTGATATAAAACTAAAGCAAGGTTCAGGAAATGCTATTTACAATTTATGAAAGGCAGCCTACCATCAACAATTATCTTAAGATAATTACCGTCACTAGTAACCTTGACATTTAAGGAATTGGAAGAATCCTGGTTTAATGGAAAGAGGATTTCAGTTAGGAACACCTGGGTTCAGGCCTTACCTCTGCCATATATTGGCTGTGTAAACCTGGCCAAGACATTAATTTTGGGTTCTTCAAGCAATTCTCTAAGACTATAAATCGGCAAAAAGGTGCTGATCTGCATTAGCAGACTTTTACTAAATAGATAACATCCCAGGGTAAGATCCCTTCTTCCCACCTAACAGTTCTTTCTAATCTCACCTTTCTATTTTCACACAAATAGAGAATACCTAAAGGAAGAAGTGATACCAAAACAATTTATATTTGCCTTTGAAATGTGTTTTTATACTTTTGGCTCTAGGGTATCCAGTTTTCTAGGAATTTATTTCAAACTAAATAATGAAGCCATACTGTGAAGATATGATTTAATAGGGGGCAGTAAAACTGTTGAATTTCTCCAGCTTCACCTCCAGCCTATGGTAGAGATTCTTTCTGACAAATCTTATACTGTTTTTCACTGCTACTTATTTAACTCAATTCAATGAGTATTTGTCAAGAGCCTTCGGTGTACAAAGCCCAGTGATAGGTGCTGAGGATATAAAGAAAAAAGATAGGAAATAACTCCTCTCTTTAAAGAGCTTACATTCTGTGGGAGGGGGAAAGGTGGGGGCTACTACACAGTACACAAAGGGCTTCATTTACAGGGACCATAACATTCTGCACAATGGAAACAAGATTTGCCAAACATAGTCCTTATGTTAAAAAGTCCAGTGCCTCCCCTGAGAATCGAGTAGTAGCTTTAATGAATGCTTTAGGAGTTGTAGGCTTTACCTTTGATTCATGTGTTTCCAATCTTTATTTATGCAACCACTCCCAGTGTATTCATTATGATTTGGACTCCTCTGACTTAGGGGCTTATGAGTTACTCTAGCTTTTTCTTTAATAACGGAGTCAAGCATTCAGATGCTGTAAAGTTTACAAATCAAAAAAGATTGTGACCTGATGGAAAATTTGCCTACTTTTGTCAGAGTACAGAAAAGGAAAGGATTATTTCTTTAAAGAAGGAGGGAGAGAGAGAACAGAGATGAAAATTATCCTGAAGGGACCTGACTGTTCACAGGGTCAAGCCAACACTAATTCAGTGCTATCATCACTCACTCCTAAGGAGTTAGTTAGGATGACACAGGTATTCTTGTGTCTATTGAAGGGCTGATAGCCCAGCTATGGGGAGAAGTTGAAGCTTCTGAGCTGAACACTGGCTATTTGTAAGCATTTTACCTTCCTATGGACTTAACCCACAGAGACGAAAAAAAGGACAATTATGAGTTGAGGTTCCTGGGGGTAGACTTTTAGCATGAAACACTGCAATATAACAATAATGCAGAATTCATAACCTAGCACCTGAAAGTACTTTTGTTTCTGCCTAAGAACATTCCAGTAAGGATGCCTCTATATCTAGGTGCCCATTTTCCTTTGCTAAGGCCTAAGTACTGTGAAAAGAAAAGAAGCCCTCTAAATAACAGAAGCCTAGAGATACATGAAAGTCATGGATTTTTGTCTAGCAAACAATAGGCATTTTGATAGAAGGGAAAGAATGCCAAACCTGGACTTTGGAAAACTAAGTTCTAGTCTTGGATCATCCACAATTTAGCTAGATGATGTTAGAATAGCTACTTTCAACTTCAATTGCCCTATTTCTAAAGTGAGGCGGTAAAAAAATATATAGCTCTAGAATGGTGGAAAGGACTTGGGCTCTAGAGTCAGATGAGCTGATTTTGAATCTTGGCTTTGCTACTTACTAACAGTGACTTTGAGAAACTCAATCACCTCTCTGAACACTTGTTTTCCTCATCTGACTTACACATGAGAGTGTTAGCATCAATGATCTACAAGGGCTTTTGTAACTCGAAACTTAGATGGCATCATGAAAAATTACTTTCTGTAACTGGGTAATGAGTATATGATGGGGTTCATGGTGTTGTCTAAAAGGCAAAAAAGAAATGGTAAGAAATATACCAGGATCATGGTAGCATTAGTTAAAGTCTAAATGAATATAGCATTACTCCTCTTCACATAGACCCAAATTGAAGCTTACAGTACTATAACTAATAGTTTCCAGGAATTACATGGGTCTCTGTTCATGCTATGCTTTCCAGGACTTAAAAAACATACTATGCTTTCCAGGACTTAAAAAACATACTATGCTTTCCAGGAACTTAAAATGGAGAGATACAAAAGACCATCTTATGCAAACTTCTGATTTTTAGAGCTTATGAAATAGAGATCTAAAGAGTAAATAAATTAGAATAGACTTCAGAGTTCCTCCTCTGTGAATACTTTTTAACCTATACTAAGTTTCTCCCACTCATCTGAAATCATGACTCTCATCTAAACCATTAATTTCATCATTAATCATCTGTTACATGATTGCTTTTTAAATAATTAGGTGCTTTGTTATTCAGCTTTCATTCTCCTGTACCGTAATCATCCATGATTATATTTGTTTTGTATGCAACCCTTACTTGCTTAAGAAGATAGCCTTTGCAAATTACTATGATCAAAAACATTTATCACCTAATACCTAGTTTTCTGGTTATGAATCTCTTTGAACTTAAGTAAGTTAACAGACATATATCCTTTCACCAAACTCATATTCAAAACCTTACTACCATGGAAAACTTGCATCCACACAGCCTTTAAGAATCTGGGATCACCTCTGCATCACAATGAAGCATTACAATAGGATTATGGTAGAGTAGTTAAATATATACATACATGCATATGTATGTATGTGATACATGCATGCATATATAAGTGGTATACCTCATCTCTTCCTCCTATACTGTGTAAGAATAGCCATGATTCAGAGTTCATAGTTGAAAAATGAATTAAGAAAATCTGTATTCTTATTCAAGGTTCTCCTTTGTTATTTGGCTCCTATATCTAGAAATTCAGCTAGATTGTAATCCCACTAAAGGAGTAAACTAAGTTTTATGCAGTGTCCCAAGAAACTAAGACTTTTGGGACATCTTGTATTTGTATGTGCCACATAACTTTGTTATAGTAAAAAATTCGTGTAAATATAGAATCACAGAGTTAGAAGGAACCTCAGAAACCATTTAGTACACTATATATCTGATGAATGATATTTTCTACAATATCCTCCATAAGTGATCATCCAATGTCCATGGAAAAACGTCAGAGAAAGGATAACCCATTAACTCCTGAAGCATTCTGCCTCATTTCTGTACATCTCTTAAATATTAAGGATATTGCCCTTTCTTTCATTAAGCACATATCTGTTTTTCTTAAACTTCTTTTTCTCATTTCTGCTAATTCTTCCCTCCCTAGCCAGGAAGAACCACTTTTATTCTTTGTCCATAGAGTAACCTTCTAACTACTTGAAGAGAAATCTATTTCTTCTTCTTCTCCTCTCTCTCTCTCTCTCTCTCTCTCTCTCTCTCTCTCTCTCTCTCTCGATATAGCACAGGATCCTTCAAGTGGATATTAAGTCATATCAAGTCTTCTAGTCACACATTTCAGGATATTATTCACATGCTAAAGTATGGCACCTGTGAAAACAATATTTTAGATATTGTCTAACCAGGATAGAATTCAGTAGGACTAGAACCTTCCATTAATGTGGCTAATAGATTATCTTTTGACTACCATGAAACACTGTTAGCTCATATTGAATTTGCAGGCACCAAATATTTCCAGATCTTCTACCTTTACTATCTTGCAGTAATGAAATTCATTTTAAATGCAAGTGTCGAACTTTACATTTATCTCTATTATGCTTCACCTTAATGGATTTGTCACATTGTTCTAGCGTATTTATATAGTTTTGCATCCTGACCATCATCCAGTATGTTAGGTGTTTAGATGTATCTGTCTGCTAGTTCTGTGTTATCTACAAAGTTTATAAGCATGTCATCTATTCCTTTATCAACATTACTGAGAAAAATGTGAAACAATACAAAACCAAAGACAAATCCACTAGAGAACTCCCTCCATCAGTCAATTAATGATCATTTTTGGGAGTCTAGTGAGATATTTCTTATCTTTATTTTAAATTTCCATTGCCTAGTTTAGCGGCTTATGATAACTCTCCCTATCTTAAAAGTATATTATAAATGCTTTGTTTAAATATCAATTCTTGCATAGAGCCTAAGTTCTTTGAAAGCAATAACCTAATTTTTCATTTTGTCTTTGAATATAAAGTACCCAACACAGTGTCTTGCACAAAGCATATATCTAATAAATATTTGTAGAAATTAATTGCATACAGTCAGGGTGGCTGGTGGCACAGTGAATAGAGCACTGGCCCTGAAATCAGGAGGACCTGAGTTTAAATCCCGCCTCAGACAGTTAACACTTAACTATCCGTGTGACCTTGGGCAAGTCACTTAACCCCAATTGTCCTCCAAAAAGAAAAAAAAGAGAAATTAATTGCATACAGTAGGCCTTTAATAGATGTTTATTATTGATTTCAACCAGTCCTGAATTGACTTTACCTTCATTTAGTCCACAGGTATCAAACATGTGCCTAGCAACAAGCCCCAGTCCTTCCAGAATTAGATTGAACTGAAATTCAGAAATGTTTAACAGCATAAATAAAAATACAAATATAGATACAAAACATAAATATAAATACAATAGAAAATTCTAAAATGTGATTTTCTAAATCAGTATGCAGCTTCAGGAATTCTTGTGTGTGGGTAATTAGGTTAGTTGCCATGTCTTGTTCTTGATAAAGCTAAGCTTTTTTTTCCTAGTTATGCACAAACTATGTATTTAATAAAATCCATTTTAGTATTTTGTTAGGAATTAAAGTTCCCTGGTTTATAGTTAGTAGAGTTCTTTTTAAACTTTTTGAAATTAGACGTATGTCTTTTTGCAGTACAATGCTTTCCTCAGCTTAGATAATCTTTCAAAGATGACTATCATATGTACCATTTCTTTCAGTATCCTGAGATGTATCTAATCTGAACCTGGTAATATGTACTTATGGAAGTCAATTTGATTCTCCCTTACTAATCTCCATATTTATCTTAGGCTAATCATAGGTGCTTTTTTTTCAGTTTGAAGGATGCTTTTCCTTGGAAGAGGGAAAAATTTGCGTTGAGCAGTTTCACATTTCATTAATAATATTCCATCCATCCAAAGTGATGATCTTATCACTTCTTTGGTCCTCCTTTCCCCAATATAACTTAGCCCCTCCTTTGTAGTATTCAATGTAGCAGGTGATACTAAATAGATGGTTTTCTCTCTCCTCTCCCTTCACTTTGCTCTCCCTTTCTTCTCCCTCCTTTTCTTTTTCTCTACCTACCCCTCTCTCAGTCTCTCATCAATCGATTCAGAATATCACTATTCATTCCTAAAGACAAAAATATTAGTTAGTCACAGCTTAGTTTTCATCTTTTAGCACTGAACCAGTTTTGACCTCACTACTTCTAGAATGTGTAATATTTTACCTGATGTAATCTGAGGGACTAATCTATGGAAGGACTTGGAAGTAAAAATCTTCTCCATCAATTCCTGAAATACTAACAACTCATTTTCATTAGTCCTTTCTCTTTTTTTGCAATGTTAATGGATCTAATCACATATTACATCCCTGTAAGTTAATGTGAAAGAATTTTCCCCCCTGTGGTAGTATTGGCAGAGGGGATAAAGCCCAGGGTATGGGTTTAGGAAGGACAAGAGAAAAGAAGAGGCTGTCTTCATTACCATTTTGCAGAACTCTCAGTCTCTGTCTTTGTCTCTCTTCCTGTATGTGTGTGTGTGTGTGTGTGTGTGTGTGTGTTCAGATATCAAGTATTGTTTTCTGTTATGACACACATGGCATTTTAAAAGAGCAGGGAGCACCGTTTTGGTTATTTTCATTTCATATTCCTTTGACCGGTATCATAAGTTACATCACCATGGTGATGATATATTACTACAAACAACATCAACCTTCAGTTTATTTTATAAAGAAAATAAGTTAAAAAGATAATAAATTTGTTGAGAAATCATGATGGCTTTATATACTCCCTAACTTTTGATGGGAACCATTATGTCGCTAAGCCTTTAGTTACAATGTTTTAGCATATTTGTAGAGCTCTGTGTCCAATATCAGCAACTGCAACCAAAAGAAACCTTGTGCATTTAACCTTCACCTCAGATAAGCCCCAAATACGTTAGACAATTTACTAAAGCTCTATGAGTTTGAGAATAGCAATAATACTGTTTGATGGTTAATGATGTCAGTAATGCAAGTGTTACCATTTTTTATTAAGCCTGCCAGAGTGCTTTCATTTCTTAGGTCAGGGAGGAAAATTAGCTCTTCATCCTAAAAAGCCAAAAGCATTTACTCAGTGAAGGTTATTGTTTCACAGATAACAATCTATATGTTTGTGTTTTTTATTTTGTTGTTATTGTTTGTTTTGTCTATTAACTCAAAATCATAGACCTAGAAGAGATGTTGAAGGTTATCAGGTGAAATGTTGTACAAATCTGGAATAGAGTTCAGATGAATGACACACAGCACTGGGAAAGGGCAGAATGGTTCATTGATACATTGATATAATATTAATATTGATATAATATTAAAGGGGATGGACAGATGGACAGTGATCTAATCAGGATAGGATGGCATTTTACCTACCTCAGCCTCTTCTTCTCCCTGGGCAGCATGTGGATTGGTGACCCTGACTTTCAGTGAGCCAGTAGAAGGCCCACAGTCACTAAGGCCTTGGATTTACATAAGTTTTTCAGACAAAGGGCCAACCAGGGCTATTGATGTTTAGCTGGTGGAGTGATGAAGTGGTATGAAAGAACAAGACCAATCATGAAGAGAATTCTTAAAGATGAACCAAATTAGCCTATCCTTGTTGGGCCAAAGGACTTGGAACACAGAACTACTCAGGATGAGGGAGATGAATTTATAATTGTGAGACATCAGGAAGGGAGAGTTTCAACTGCAGATTTTAGCTAGAACTGGCTGTGATTTAAATCTTAAGTGTAGAAATGTTTTATAATAGGAACCAAGGCTGAGAGACAGGGAAGAAAGATTCCTCTGCAATTCACAAAGTGATGAAAATGGGAGTGGTTTGGACAAGCAAGGTCATAGAAGTAATTAGTGGGACAAGGTGGCTACAACCCTAGTCTCAATACTCTCTCAAGATTCTGTCATGAGTCTTATTTTCCTATAACTAAGGTCCTGTATAGGTGTGCATGATCATAAGAATGGGGAAGGTGAAGTGAAGGACTGAACCATCATCCTTTGCAGCTTCTCCCTGTGTAGATGGTTGGAATGATTGCATGTCTTAGGTCCACATAATTCGTTAAAGTCAGCATCGCTTGACTCTTGGTGTCTTCTGTGTCTAAATATGTCATTACAAAAAGCATTCCCCAGGGAACATAGGCTTTCCTTCATGTAATGCAGGAAAAAACACAGATTCTCCTCCCAATTTCTTAAAACTATTCAGGTAGTCATATTACACAGGACAACTCTGAAACAAATCAAGCCTAACTTGGTTATTACTTTTGCTTTTAACAGTATACTCACATATCCTACAATAAGTATTAGGTTAAGAGATCCTAGGAGGTGAGATGAGGGAAGGGAAGACAAATAAGTTATCCTGTGAAGACTCAATATTCAAGCGATGGTCCACAATTATCAGCGATACTCCCAGCCTATTAAAAGCCTCAGCAAACTCCTTCGACGCTGGTGATTGAGTGTGTTTCAGCCCTTGGATATTTTGGGGATATGATATGAAGCAGTTTTTAATGAGGAAAATAGAGAGGGAAAAGATTGAATATATGAGGAACCAGTGTTGAACAATACTGAGTGGATATTGGAGAAGTTGGGATGGATTAGCTCACAATCTCAGAGCTAATTTCATCATCAGGGTATACAAGGTGTGGTTGTAGGCCTTGTGGGTGTCACTGGAAGGAGAATCCTTGAAGTTGATTCCATTCTAACTGTACAGAAAGTGGATTATGGGAAATTTCAGGCACTCCCTGCCGGTGCTGCTGTTTCTGTGTCCCAATGTCAATCCTAAAAGAATGAGATTAACATTTTGGAAGCAACCTGTGAGATGCAAGCCATGATCACAGATTTAGAACTGAAAAGTTCTTCAGGGGTAATCTAGATTTAGTCACTCCTTTTATATATGAGAAGATTAAAGTCCAAGGAAGTTAAGTGGGAATCTTGAAAATATGAAATATGTGATTGAACCAATTCTCAGACCCTAAAAGTCTTTCTATGTGAGGAAGAGAATTTGGGTGTGAAAAAAGAAAAGAGAGAAAACAGAAAAAGAGGAGAGCTGAGGACTCATTTTGAGATAAGCCAGTAGAGCCTGACTCTGGATAAGAGTTTTATTAATGGTAATTTGGAAATTGTATGTGTGTGTGTGTGTGTGTGTGTGTGTGTGTGTGTGTGTGTGTTGGTGGCGTGGGCTATAGAGAATAGAGAACTGATTTAGAGTCAGTTGATATAGGCCAATCATATTTCATTTTAGAATATTCATTTCCTTATCTGTAAAATGAGTTATCCAACCATTTCACAGAGTTGTTTTGAAGAAACTGTTTTGCCAACATTAGAGAACGACTTAAATATTTACCCTATTGTTTTCACATCTTTATCATTTAAAGATTATGCAATTGTTTATTATTATCTGGAGTGAGTACAGTGTGGCAAGAGGTCTGGAATCTACACCTCACTTTGTCCGTTAACTTACTTTGTGGCCCTGGCCTAATTACTTTATCATGCTAATCTTCAATTTCCTCATCTGGAAACATGGAGATAATAATACTTGCCCCAAATTATATTGAAGAAAATATTTTATGCCATGTGATATGTGGGAACTTTTATTATTGTTATTACGTAACAAGGTTATCAGCTATAGCAAATGAGATATCTTTTTATGTTTATGTATTATATTACATATAATATATAACATATATATTTGTGTGTGAGTGTGTGTGTGTTTGTGTCTGTCCAAGACATTTAAAGCACATTAAAAACATAGTTCCATTAGGCTGGAATCAATTACCATATTTTATATAATTATGACTTTAAAATAGCACAGATTCAAATACTTGCAACCACTTCAGAAATTCATTATTCACACTCTGTGGATCTAGCAGTACTATATATATGAATGGTATAAATCTTCCTATAGTTTTAGTCCCAGATGAAAGAACAGATTTAGATGAAAATACTGATTTAAGTCACAACCTCCATTTGCTTTGGAGGCAGCTGGGTGGCTCAGTGGATATAGCATTTGACCTAGAGTAAGGTTGACCTGAGTTTAGATCCAGCCTCAGGCACCTACTAGCTATGTGATGACCCTGGGCAAATCTCTTGATCCTGTTTTCCTTAATCCACTGAAGATGGAAGTGGCAAACAGTTCCATTATCTTTAAGAAAGCCTTATGGATAATATTGATATTCATAGCATATGGACCATATACTATGGTCATGAAAAGTATACTATGGTCATGAAAAGTCAAACATGACTGAATGACCAAAAAACTGATTTATGATTAAAAGTCCCTGCTATATTTTTAAAAATAAATTTAACCTGTGATTTTCTTTTATTTCTGTCTATAGCTACAATATATGGAACCTGTTTAGTTTCCTCAACTTTTTGGACTAATGCTAGATGCTACATATCAAAATTTGAAAAGATTCATTCCATTCTTCACTCGCGCAGCATATTTAGATAGCTATTGTTGACAAAGAAGACAGGAACAATTAATTTCCCTTCCTTTTCTTTTTTGTGTCATAGGAACACAAGATTGGAAGTTAAGGTTTCTGGGTTGTAATCCTTGCTCTACCATTAGCTAACTGGTAAAGTTATGACCCTCCCTTCCTTATTTGAAGAATAAAAGGGCTAGAGTAGATGACCCATAAGGATCCAGTCAGATCTAAAATTCTGTAACAACAAAAAAATCAATGCTTTGGATTGTTTGGCGAGATATGGGTACTGATTCACTGAACATTAGAAAGGGAAATTCCAAGATATCACTCTCCATATCTTTCTTAAAAAGAAAAAAAAAAACAGCCAGCATCAATATTTTATTTGAATTTATCAGAAGTAGATGGTGCAATTTCCAACTCTGCCCCAATGACCTCTCCGTATCTATCTTTGTGTCATTCTATAAGAGTTATATTCCTATTGTCACTTTTGAAAGGGAAAATAATAGTTGGGGTAGGCTTTTTTTAACTGGTTGGTAAAATCATGTCCATTAAAAAAATTAATATCATCCTCTTCACAAGGAATATTAACATGTTTTTTCTTACCTCGAAGCAACTAATTAGGTGTTTGACACTTTATGACAGCATTTGTTACCTTAGAGGTTCCAAGAAACAGTTGTAATTACATTTTAACACCCCTGGTATTTATGCAAGATGATATACATTCGTTTATTTCAAAAATGCTTATTGAAAAACTCTACAAAGGATCCATAGTGAAGCTGTCTTTTACTTAACTCCTAAATTCAGATTTCCTCATAATAGTATGAGAATCTGAATCTCAAAGTGTAAAGGGGAGATGAGGACAAATGGATTTTTTTTTCCCATTCAAGGTCATTAATTCTGGGCCTAGGGGTAAAGGTACCAAACTGTGATGTCTCATGACCAGTTTCATTTTATGCCACCTTATAAAGTAAGTCTGATCAAGGTACACTGTTGTAATGAAGAAAGCACTGAACTAGGAGTCAGGTAACCCATATTCTAGTCTCAACTCTGCCACTAATTAGTTGTGTGACCTTGGGTAAATCATTCCACCTCTATGAAATACAGTTTTCTATTAAATGAGAAGATTTGGTTCAATGTTCACTAAAATTCTTTACAGACCTAATATTCCATGAGTCTATATAGAGTTTGTCAAGGCCTTTGGGAAAATTTTTCAAGTCCCTGACATCCTCAGTACTCTACCCTTATTTCTATTTGGCAAAAACAATGGTAGTACCTGCTTAATAGTGGTGGTGCTGCTGCTGATGATAATGATGATGATTAATTTGTGTTCAGTCATTTTTCAGTCATGTCTGTCTCTTTGTGACACATTTTGAGTGTTTTTTAGCGGAGATACTGGAGTGGTTTGCCATTTCCTTCTCTAGCTCATGTTACAGATGACGAAACTGAGGCATACAGTATTAAATGATTTACAAAAACTGTAAGTTTTTGAGGCCAGATTTGAACTCAGAAACAGGCATGTTCTTAACTCTGTTTCCAGCACCTTATCCACTGTGCCACCTAGCTGTCCCCAATAATGATAATAACTATCATTTAAGTACTTCTTACTATATGGAGATGCACTAAGCACTTTACAATTGTGTTGTTTGATCCTCAGAATAACCCTGTAAGGTAGGTACTATTATTATTCCGATTTTACAGATGAGGACACTGAAGCAAACAGAGGTTAATTAACTTTCCCAGGTTCACACAGCTAGTAAGTATCTGAGGTCAAATCTGAATTGCCTGACTCCAGATCCAGTGTGCCATCCACTGTACAACCTAGCTGCTCTATGACACAAACTATTCTTTCCTGGAAACTGTCAAGACATACCCGCAAGTAAATAGAAACCAAAATTCTGAGGAATAAATTCTATTGGAGAGAGAGAGACAGAGACAGAGAGAGAGAGAGAGACAGAGACAGAGACAGAGAGACAGAAACAGAGAGACAGAGATAGAAAGAGAAAGAGAGAGACAGACAGAGACAGAGATACAGAGAGAGAGAGACAGAGAGAGAGAGAGACAGAGAGAGAGGGAGGGAGGGAGGAAGGGAGAGAAGGATGGAGAGAGAGAGAGACAGAGAGAGAGACAGAGAGATGAAGAGAGGGAAAGAGAGAGAAGGGGTATCTTGGGTAGGAAATATGTTCATTTCTTTATATTTTGCCATCAATGAGGTTATAGTGGAATCTCTACACATAGGTGAGGTATTCTGGGCATCTCTCCTCACTGAATTCAATCCATACCATCAAACAAGAGTCAGGGAAAAATGGAGTGAAAGAATGAGTTTTGCAGGAGAAGGTATCTACTGCTCCAGGTCATTAATCTGAGCTCTTAGGAACTGAAGGCTAATTATGTCTTCAGAATCATAGAAGACAGCATAAGGAAGAGTCAGAGATCTCCAGTTCCTTCTGTTTTCCCAGGAAAAGGTGAGCACACAATGACAAGTAGAACACTGCAAACACAGTAATTGGACAAAAATGATGGAATCCATTGTGACTTTCTTGGGAACAGAGTATGCTATATGCTGGGCTGCACAGCAGTGTGCTCAATAAAGAGTGAAAGTACAAGGGGGAGAGAGAAAGTAAATCCTTAATTATCAACTGTTTAAATAGGAAGATTATGGAGCAGAGCATAACTACAGCCAAGACCAGGGAAAGCTAGAATACAGGATCAGTACTCTGCTGTGGAAAACACTGCTTATCTTATTTGTGGGATGATTTTTTTTAACTATAAGGTGAACAAAAAATGCTTCAGGAGTATTCCTCAGAGCTGAGCTAAAAAGGACAATTTAAGAGGCTCAGAGACCCTCTTCCCACAATGCATAGGGATATGTCACCATGGACAGTTGGCTACTCCTCCATTGGAACCTGAGAAAAAGTCCAAAAATAATAAATTGCAAACACCAAGCTAGAGAAAAATGGAGACATCAGATTTTATGGAGGAACTGTTGAACTGGAAGAAGGAGCTCTCCCTCCCCTTCTTTAAAAGTGGTACTATTTTTCTTATCAGAACCTATTCAGCAGCTCTGTGGATTGAGGATCTTTTTGTTTAACTGATCTCAACAAAGTTAATCTGATAGGAAATACCAATAAAAAGCTTCTGACAAAGCCATAACTCACTGAAAATTATTTTAGTGAGGCTTTTCTCTATGGTGCTGGTTTGTGGGTTTTCCTTCCTCTATGCCACTGTTCTGCAATTTTGGGCGGCAGTTCTAGCCTTTGTGACATATGCATCAATTCCCCAAATGCTCCACAGTGGTATTACCTTGGTATAAACTGCATATTGCTAGAATGTAATGGAATCAGAGTTTCAAAAAGAAGGGACTTTATACATCTTCAAGTCCAGTTCCATCATTTTATAGATGAGTAAACTGAACTCTAAGAAAATTAAGTGTCTTGCCAAAGGTCACGCAGATAAATAAGTAGCAATACCAGCATTAGAACCCAGTACCTCTAATTCCAAATTTGGCAGTGTTCCTATTGCACTGAATTTCTGTTAAATTAGAGAGAAAGGTAAGGCTAGAGAAGTACATCAGGCAGGGAAAGTGACTATTTTGATATTGTGGCACTGTGACACACTAGGAATGCTTCTACAAAACTGTGTAAAGAGAATTTTCATAAATCAGACCCTTATTCTAAATCACTAGAATGGTATTTAAAAGCAAGTGAGGGGCTAATGCTCTTGGAATGCAGGTTGTTTTTAAGAAGCAGCTTATCAACATGCAAAATCCACTGGATTTTGAGTTAGAGGCTTCCTTACTTTCTATGACATTGGACATGTCAAGAAAATCTCTGTTTCCATTTCTCTGTCTCTTACATGAGAAGGTTTAATTAGGTAATTCCCAAGTTCAAACAATAAACATAATAAATATTCATTCAGAATCTTCCTATCGTGTGTAATGCAATGCCAAGGAAAGGCAACTTCCCAAGGTTCAGAATACCAGCATAGGGGCTCTCCATTTTATTCAGTGACAAACCAAGAACAGAGAAGATCAAAACATGACATCATTCCAAATACAGCATTTACTAAGTGTGATTAAATAATCTCCAAGGACTACCCCACCCCAGGACCTTATATTCATTCAATCAATTACAAAGTCCCTGGTCTAAATACTACTCCACCCCTAGGCTGTACCTTCATTTAGTCCATCACAAAACCCCTCTTCTCAAATGGAGATTAGTTTCCAATCATAAGTAAAGTATACTCATTTGTTCAATCACTGAGCACAAAAAGGTCAAAAGTTCCCCACCCTTGGATCACAATTGAATCTACCCCCAGAGTTACAACAAGCTTAAGCACAGAATTTAATACCCAAATGGAGGTCTTTTCTTCCATCTTGACACTAGGCAAGTTCTCAGCAATCTTTGTTCCTGGGGAGACAAAGCTTAGCAAGGCCACAAGATACATTGCCAGTGTCTTCATTAATTCATCCTCTGTCTGCAGAACAGTTCTAGGACCCCTGAAAACATTAGCAAAACCCTCTCCCAGGATTTCTGTAAACATACAACAAGAAAATCCTTCTTCAGGGCTTCAGAACCAAAAGCAAAGTTCCAAGAATTCTCCAACAACAGCACTGTCCTTCACCAGTGGACAGTATTCACTCTCTGTCTGCAGGACAGTCTCAGGAGCTCTTAACTAACAGCCAGGTTCCAGAACTTCTTCAACAACAGGACTGTCCTTCACCAGTGGACAAATCTGGCAAAACAACATCAAAACAGACAAAGTACCAGCATAAAAGCCATGTCTCCTCAGTCCTTGGCAGCTCCGGGGGCAGGTCTCAAAAGTCCAGGACAATTCAAAGTGACCCCCAGCAATCCTCTCAGTCTCTCTCTGTCTCCAAAAGCGCTGCTTCCAAAAAGTTCTTCTGCCTCTCTCTTGTGTCTCTCCAAATCTACATCACCAGCTCCTCTCAGTTCAGGACTCTCTTTTCATGTCAACAAGTCCATCCCACAGGTGGGATTAACAAGCTCTGGATTTTAACACAATCAAACCAAAAACCAAGCCAGTACAGGGGGATCTTTAAATGCCATTACTATCACATCATATGCTGGATAATTGTCTTCAGATAATTTTAAAAAGTAAGACAAGACAGTCACTACCCTCAAGGAACCTACACAGGGAAGACGTTACTTGATTTCTGATAATGCAATAAAATATATTTTAAAAAATAAATATTCAATGATTTCCGAAGAGCACTGGCCACTGAGGTAATCAGGAAAGGCCTCTTGAAAGGGATGACAATTGATCCGAGTCTTGAAAGAAGATGTGTTCCAAGAGGTAGAGATGATACGGGAAAGCATTTCAGGAATGGAGGAGGGCCCATACAAAGAAGTGGAGTCAGATAATGGAATATCATGTATTGAGAAGAGGAAGTAACCCAGTTTGACTAGAATATAAAATGTATGCTAAGTGGTGCAGTGGGTAGAGTTCTGTACTTGGAGTCAGGAAGACTCATCTTCCTAAATTCAAATACGGCCTTAGATACTTACTAGCTGTGTGATCCTGGACAAGTCACTTAACCCTGTTTACTTCGGTTTCCTTTTTCGTACAATGGACTAGAGAAGGAAAGGGCAAACCACTTCAGTATCTTTGCTGAGAAAACCTCCAATGGGGTAACAGAGTCAGACACAACTGAAGTGACTCAACCACAACAACAAAATAGAATGCATGAGTGTGACTGATGTGTAATTAACATGGAGAGGTAGTCCAGATTGTGAAGGACTTTAAACGCCAAGCACCATATTTAATCCTTATCACACTGTGTGTGTGTGGGAGGCAGGCAGGTATTGGTTGACAAGGTTGGAGGAGAGGTCAGTGAAGGTTCTTCACCAGGGAGTGAAATGGTCAAACTTTCAGTTCTAAATACTATGAACAGATTTGTATTAGAGCATCATCACTGGGAATATATCAGGTAAACTAATTTTCCCAGGTTTGTGTTTGAAAAATATACATGCTGGTTATACAATACTTCCAGGAGAAACTGTTCTACCATATAATTTATCTCTTTGTTATATTATTCTTCTCTCCTATGACATTTTTTCTGGTGTTTTCTTATGGATACCTGATATAATTAACTCTTCTTTATGGAGTCTGAACACTTAAATGTTTAGTGAATCTCAAGCATTGGCTACTTCAAAAAGTAACTCATGATTGTCAGTGAGCCTATGGAAAAATTTCTAGGTAGAGAAAGTTTGTCCTTAGCACCTTCTTATAGCTCTCTTTTTTCAATACCCTTCTTTCCTCTCTCCTTTTCCCACCACCTAGATCCTGAGTCCCTCATTCCGTCTTGTTGTTGACCAATGTCCCAACCCACCTTTAAAATTCTATTAAGATTTTCCCTCTTCCAAAGTAACCTACGCTCCAAAATTGACCCCCTCTCATCAAAACTCCCATTTCTACAAGGTGACAAAGGAAAATAACATAAAAGTCTGATTAAAATATTTAACACTAAGATATCAAAGAACAGAAACAATATCCTAAAATTTACTTTAGAGTGCCCACCATCAAGTAAAGAAAATCTAGGTTCAAATCTGTCCTCTGATACAGGATGTCTGTTTGACTCAGAGAAAGTCACTTAGCTTCTCAACCTCCCAGGCAACTCTCAAAGACTCTAAGTTGAAGAAAAGAGGCTGATTTGCATTGGTAGAGGGAGTTCCTCCCTGAGAACTCCCTAGAGCAATGACATTATGAAGGATGAAGGAGAAAGCAAGGCCTCAGAAAAGTACTACTGTTATGGGACCCTGGAGGTGGTGTTTGGAGACTAGGCCAGAAGCAAGGTTATTTTTGTGATTCAAACTAGAAGAACCTCCAGCTATGGAGCCAATAGTCTCAGAATCACTTAGCAAACTTTCTAAAGAGTAAGCATGCAGTGGTCTCCAGATTTGGGCACCCTTAAATGAGGCTCTTGTTGCCATTCTAATTATGGCTCTGGAGCTTAATAACCCAAAATACTCTAAATAATAGAATGCATTAGGGAAACATTTTCAAGGTATTTATGGGGGTGGGAGGAGGCTTCTTCTCTTCCATACTCCCCTAGATACCTCTCAACCCTAAGGTTAATCCTAAACCCAGCACTTACTAGATGTGTGACCTTGAATGAGCCACTTAAAGAACTTGACCCTTGCTTTTATCCTCTGTAAAATGGGAATAATATTGGAACACCTCAGCCTCAGCGTTTGATGAATATATTATAACAAAATACATTAACATAATACACTTAATATGTTATAAATATACTATTATATAATTCACTATATTATATGCTATAATTATTCTTAGAGACAAATGGGATCTGAGAGTAGAAGAGTTAAATGTCATTATTTTCCCTTATATAAAAGGATGTTCATGCCCTCAATGGCTGAATTTAAAGACTGAATGTAGTGCAAATCAATGGTGCTAGTGTACATTTTACCTCTTCACCAAAGAAAAGGACAGATGCTGGAATAAAAGGAAATGTGATTGTTAGCAATGCTGACAAGGCTTGATTTGTGGAATAATTAGAACTTTTGTTTGTCTCTTTAGGTAGGTGTTTAACAAATCCACATCCCTGTTTATGTTCTGGATGTTCCTTTTTCTTTGAATAGCTCTTTGTTTCTTGTAAGTTTTTCACTGGACATTTTTAGAAATCCAGGGAAGAATCTCTAGAATAAAGGTTAATGGAGAAACGTCCCTAGCCAACCATTTTCCTGAAGCCCCCATCATGTTTATCTCTAGGCTCTTCCAATTGATGAGAGATGGAATCCCAATAGGTTCATCAGGAATTCTGATCTTATCTAAGACCAGAAAACCTTCAATAGAGTCTGGAAAGAATTCAAGGTCTCAGGCTTAATTGGGGTGAGAGTTGTAGAAGTTTATTGTTAGGCTTCCATGAGAAGTGGGCAAGAGTCCTTTAGGGGATCTTTGAGTGAGAGGGGTACAGGCTTTTACTTTTAAAGGGTAGGGCTGCCATTGTCAGGGCTGACCAGATGGAGGGAAGCGACCTCAGTGCATAGATAAAGGTTAGAGCTGACAGAGAGGAACTTGTGACTTTAGTGCATAGGTAGTTTAGATGAGATTTGGGTCAGACCAGAGGAGACCTGAGGCAAGGACAAAGGAGTGTTTGGGCCAGACCTGAGGAGACAAGAAGAGATTAAGGAAGAACAAAGGAGTCACAAGGTATTGCCTAGGTGGAGTGCAGATAGGGGGAAGGGGCAGAGTTTGAGGCTGGGAAAGGGATTTTACAGATTAGAATTTTACAATACAAATTGCAGTTACAATTGTACAAACTGGTTTTACAAGTTGGTTTAGACCCCAGGTACGCCATCACAAAGAGTCAATTTTCCATAGTAAACCTTTGAAGTCCTAGAATTATATCCAAAGTCAGAATTAAGAGTGTGGGCATTTATTTTTTGCCTAGCTTGTCCACATTTTTACCCTATCTCCCACATTAAAAAAAATCAAGTTAAATAGATTAAGTGTAATGTTTCTGTGGAATTATTATTTCTCAGGGAGCGAGCATTGAATACATCCCAGCCTGGGTCCCTTCAACTTACAGTTGGAAACCTGAAGCCAGAAGCAACTTACACGTTCCGAGTTGTGGCCTATAATGAACGGGGACCAGGGGAGAGTTCTCAGCCTATTAAAGTGGCCACCCAGCCTGAATGTAAGTATGACAAGGGACTAGCAATGCAGAGCTGTTTTTCAAAAGCAATTTCTTTTTGCAGGATAAAGTGACACATTTCAATGCTTATGCTCTGATCTTATGATTATACCCATTTAAATGAAGGTTCTATCAACACCATTAACAAAATTTTCTCCTTTGCTCAGATCATGGTTTCATGATCGCATACCCCTGCAGAAGAACCTGTTCCCAGCATATTCTCCTAAGATCTGCTTCTTTACAAGTCAGCTTTTTTTGCTTTCTAAAGTGTTTCCTCTACATGCTTATTTTAAGCACTTATCTTTTTCTGTCATTAAAAAGGTAGGTTTCTGCATAAAATACTTTGAAATAGCACTTTTTGTCTGCTTATTTTTGTCTTCGTATCCGCAGGACCTAGCATAGTACCTGGTTCCTAGCTGATGCATAGCAAATGTTTATTGAATAAATAGATGAATGAATGAATGGAATTGTTTATCAACAGGATTTATAATTAATAAGATCATACAACAAACACTTGTTAGAAATTTCAGTCATTAGGCACACAGTTTTTCTCCCACCAAATGCTCACTTGAAAAAACAAAAACAAAAAAACTACTGTTTGAGGGAGCTAGGCTTTATTAAACCACCCATTCATCTAGAGTCTCTGGTCCCATCCCTGTATTTAATTTAGATTAGCACACAATAATTCTCCACAGATGTCTTCACTGAGTTATAATTTAATGCTGTGCCCTCTTCTTTTGCAGAGTCAATATCTGAAATGCCCATTTGAATCAACATTTCAGTTGTTCTTTTCTTTCCTCCCTCCACACCCGGCTTTCAGTCATTTCAGTTATTTTGTACAAATACAGTTGAAAATATTATCCATTGTGTCATCCAATATCCTTTATATGAGAAACCATGAGGAAAATTTATTGAATTTAATCCTAGATAAATCGTATGCATCTTTCTTCAGAAAAATTAAATTTATAGGAAGTTGTTTATTTCCTTTTTCACCTTGACCTGTAAACTTTAGAGCCTTATTCACTGGAAGCTGTATTATTCATCTGACTTTATCACCTGACCCTGTTTTATTTTAATGATCTCTACACTGTTACTATTCCCAGTTGTAATATTTTGTTTTAAACTTGGTATATAATCCACCTCAAATCAGTTTGGAATATGATAAGTTAAAAATAATTAAAAATAAATTAATAAGCAATTGAAAATGACACTTGAAGATAAAGTTATTAGACAAAGTGACTACTTGATACTCCTTCCAAAAAGTTAAGATAGAAATTCAGGATCACTTAGGTTAATGGTAAGATGTGGTGAGAATCGTGATAGCTGACCCTAATGACTTAGCAGGGGCTCCAGTCCACTTTATATTTAATGCAAACTCTAAATCCAATAAAATCAAACACATGGTATACAGAGGGAAAGAAATAAAGCTTTGTTTGAGAAAATAACACAGTATTGTTGGAAACCACTAAATTATGGAGGCATGGTCACAGGGCAGTATCTTCATAAGCAAAATAAAAATTTGTGGAGTTGTAGCAATTCATGGGAAAATCTGGGTTCCAAACTCTCTTTATCATTTTTCCCATGAATTAAAACATGTGTATAGTTCATCTAAACATTTAATTCTGTTTGTATAGACATAACCTTATTCTTATTGTGACTCTATTTAGGGTAGGCATATGTATAATTGATGAATGCTTATCCAGCTTAGCAGAATATCTGGAATTATTTTCCAAATACAAGAGTTTGATAAAAATCAATCTGAGTGAAAATATATGGTTTCTTTTCCTTCATGTTCCTTGTGTTGCCTTGAGGGAATTCAGCGATGCTCTAGAAGGATGGGAAGGAAAATTCTACAAAGAGATGGTTTTGTTCCATTTGTCAAATTTTAAAACACAAATCTCTAACAGTATGTTCAGTTTCAAAGTCACAATCCCTGAGGATGACATGAGTTCTATACTTAGCAAAGCACATTTGTTGCCCTGATATTTTTCTAACTTTCCCCAGGGCTGGCTGTTGGTGGCTGTAGAAAATTGCATCTAATTTCCATGTGTTTTTTTTCTATGAAATATAACCAATACAGAAGTTCCATTTTAAGGCTAGCTAACTTCCTTCTCAGTATTGGAGCTCTCACTATTCAAGTAATTCTGCTGATATTTTAAAGAGCTAGATTTAAAGGAAGGTTGTAAACCATTCATTTACCTTGAGTCTAGCATGTTGACTTAGGAAAGAAAACCCCCTACTTCTTATACTATTTTATTTTTCTAAATTTCTAATATGAAATGTTAAGGTGGTATTCTCCATTCTGATAACCAATTACAGTGTATTAGGGCACAAGAATAAGAAATGGGAATTGGGTGAGGAAACTGTTATCTTCTCTGCAACTTATAATTTTTGAGAGTCACCTATATCCCTGAGTGACTTCAGATCTTGAACCCCGTTCTTCCAGGTGTTGAGACTGGCTCTCTATCCATTATTTTATGTTGCCTATGTATTTCATAAGGAAAACATAATTGATTTTTGTTTCACTCTTATTAGTGTGATTTGTAGGATTCAATAGAAGAATAATTAGCCAAATTTACCCATGCACTTGTTAAAATAAGCAAATAGTCTTTTAAACGGTATTCTTCTAAGTCAAATTAGTATTTGCTTGGCCATCTAAACACAATGATAAACAGATTTCTTCAATAACCTAGGGCTAAGTGATTTTTATCAGTGTGGAGGTATTTTCTGCCAACACAGATAGAAACAAACTCCTTTATAAATTAATGATTTGTTTCTTAAGCATTACTTTAGCCAAAAACTTGATTGTTCTGTGGCCATACTGGTCATGGTTTTCTCTGTTAGTTTGTATGATTTTTGTCTTTGAAGGGTTGAAGGTAGGGCAATCGGGATTAAGTAACTTGCCCAAGGTCACACAACTAGTATGTGCTAAGAATCTGAGGTTGGATTTGAACTCAGGTCTGCCTGACTCCAGGGCCAGTGCTCTATTCACTGCACCACCTAGCTACCACTCATAGATTTCTCTGAACATCGATTCACTGGTGCTAAGACAATAAACATACATCCTAGGGCCCATCCTAGAAGTTTGATGGGCCTAGATAGAGTTTATAATTTAGTTGTATATTTCTCAGGAACACACTCTTCTTTAAGCCATGGTAAAGTATTATGCTATTTTAGTTTAGTAATAAATGAGTTACCCAGTATTAGTGTACATTAAGACAGAAACTAGTCAATAGCAGAAATCAATAATGTCGTAATTAAATTCATCAAGTTGTTTTGTAAGACCTTATATGTTTTAGTACTGTGCTGTATTTTGTGTGGGTAATACAAAACTATATTAAATGATCCTGCCCTTTAAAAACTTTCACATGTCTTTCATGGATAGACATGTGCTTTGATATATCAGACAGACAATATGAGCAAGACAGTAAGCAATAAGATGGAAACAGTATGTTAAAAAAAACAATAATAACAACAAAACTAGTAATAAACCATATGTATTCACTAAGATGACTGTTACCTGTGATGACAAAATAGGAAGTCAATTGGAGAACTTAATGATCATCCTATCAACCTGTCTAAGCAAGTTATCAAATAATTCTGGCCCCTAAAATCTGATTTTGATAATCCATTCAGCAATCATGAAGAATTCATGTCTTTAGACATACCATATGCCAAGCACTGTGAACAGCTTCATCAACATTAAACTTAGTAAGCACCGCTTTATTCAGCCATCATTTTTGGAGAATTGGCTGTATGATACTGTACGATGTTGGTCACATACCTATGTGAACCCAATCATCAGTAGTAATGGAGAATAGCACTAGCAGAGTCCAAGTGAAATTCTGGTTGCTCAAAGCAGTCTTCATTTTGTTGTGCTCTCTTGCATCTGTCTCTGGAATCATAGGACTCAAACTCAAAAAATTCAGTCTCTAATGCTTATCCTCTGTAGGACTTTGGACAATTTACCGAATGTTTAGCCTTAGTTTCCTCTTCTTTAAAATGAATTAATTGAACTGAGGACAATTCAAGTTCTAAATTTATGATTTTATAAGCCCATTGTTGGCTTGCGTCTTTATGTTTCTTCCAGTTCTGAAAATAAAATGTAATTGGTTACATATTAGAGAGAATAAAGTTACTTGAAATAAATTTGATTAAATGATTGTTTTAAACAAGAGAATTGGCCTGGGAACATTATCTACATTTTACCTTTAGTAACAACATGGTTTCATTGATTTCACTCAGCTTAAAATTGCACATAGTGAGCATTATGCCTCCTGGTGATTGAGTTCTCTTTTAACGTGCAATTCACTTAGGTAATTCATTTCTAAAGCATTAAATATCTGTGAGTTATTGTTGATATAATAATAATTATTATTATTGATTCACTTTTGATAAGCTATAATATTTAGGAGACTTTATATATAAACATGTATATACACTATATATTTATGTATTTACGTATAATTTTGTGTGTATATATACACACACATACATATATTGTACACAAAATTTAAAACTCAATTCAATTGGATAAACAATACTATACCTGAAATTCTTTATTACAAGCATTAGAATAAATAAATTAAAGCATTATGCAGAATAATGGCTATGTCCAGGTTATAGCTTGTCTTTGTTAGCACAAAGTGATATTTTAGCAATTTAAAAACATTTTTGTGGTTTAAAATTCTTTCTATATTCTAAGACTGCTCAAACCACATAAACCCCTTGCCAAGGGAAGTCCAACACCCAAAGAATCCTGGCATTCTGTCCTTCTTACAAAGTGGTCTTTTTAGTGAAAACTCAAATGACTTGTTTTATCCTTGGCCAAACTCTAATAATTTAATGGTGAAGAGAAAATATTTCCCCATCATTATTGCTTTCATTGACCAAATGATCTTGTCTTTTGGAATTGGGTCTCTTCTGTGTAGGTATTCAGTGTGTTCTTTTATCACAGGTTTATCAAATGTGTTGTAGTTATTGTATCCTATAATTACACAGCTTTTTGACAAATCGAATTTCAAGATTTCTGTATTATTGCAAAATATCAACAGTATTATGCAATTCCATATTCTTAAGGAATAAAAAATGTGATTGGGAAATCTGTCTTAAATGCAAGTCAGTCAGTGACTCTTTCTAAAAGTGCATACAATTTTCAGTAATCAGTTTAAGAGATCAACAGCCCAAGATCCAGCTTATGAAATAATCATCCAGAATAGAAAGGCTGGATTTATATGAAGGTTTTTGTCCCCAGATTAAATCTTCCTTTTTGCTAAACCCTTACCCCTTCTTCTCTGCTTTTACTGTGTATAATTTCGCCACTGTATTATCAGTCAGGATTTAAATCCCTGCCTGCTTAAGACTTGTCTAATCTTTTCATACCACATGTGGAGATTTGGTGAATAATAATAAAAATTTTGGTCCTTTAAGATGCTGTTAGGGCAGTTTAATAGTATAGAATGTTAAAATGGGCCACATACTAGCTTCGAGGCTTGCTTTGCTGTAAGAAGGCTGTTTGATGGACCACAACTCAATTATCTTCAACCCCCTTTATAGTTAAAATATGTAAGTAATATTCCTACTCCATTATATTTGTTGCACTAAAGGTATGAAAGCAAGCCTTAAGAATAGTAACTATAGATGGTATTACATGGAAGGATTTCTGGGCTGTTTTTATTGTATTCATATTCAATCCCTTTCAACACTCCAACCTCCTCATTTTCCCCTCCTCCCTCTCCGTTTCCACAATTGCCTATGTTATCTTAATGGGACTTTGATAGTAACATTGTCCTATCAAAGAACTGTGAAACAACCAAATTAATAATTTCAAGATAATTTCAGGAAAGTAACCAGATCTGACAACTCATACCAACACAGAACCTCAATTGGTCCTAACGAATAAGGTAGGACCCCTGCAATTAGTATTGTGTTGTGCTATTATCCTGTAGTTATGTCATAATGTTAAGTGCATTAAAATGCATAGTATCTTTTTATATTTATGTCTCCTCTTCTCAACCAGGTGTGAGTTGCACACAGAAACGATGTAGTGCTTCATAAAGTATCTGACATATATTCTGTGAGCTCTTATTGATTGATGAATTGTCTGATATATGTGTGTAATAGTATAACAGCATATTGGCTATAATATTAGAATGTTCAGTTCAATAATGAAAGAAGCTAAAACATCCTGAATAATTTGTTATTACATTTTTATACATTTAGATAGTAGATTTGATTAATAGATGTATAGAAAAGTTTTTTTTAAGCAAATAATTCAAAACCCTATGACTCCCATCAAGGCAGTTATATTCTAATGAAAGAGGAAACAAGTAAAAGCAGGAAGAGAAGGATTGTAGGGGTGAGTTTAATGGGGAGATGGCCAGGTGTAATGGCAATGGGAATTTGAAGATCTTCCCTGCTTTGAAAATAAACTCTGTCCCCTAATAAGATGAATGTAGTCACATGAAGCCTGAGGTGATATAAAGCTCAGGTAACAATAGAGTACTTAGAGCAGTTAACCATATTTATTCTGTCTTTTGCCTTCATCTGGCAGGGCCATTCATGTCACCCAGTAAGGCCTCAAAGCACTTGTTGATTATGCTGGCGAACAAAATATGTACTTAATGAGAAAAAAAGTCTAAAAAACTTTCATATTTTTCTCCTCAAAAATATTAAGCGGGTAAAAACTGGAATAGCAAAGATGGGATATGGAGAATGTCAAATAAAAGTGGTAGGTATGGTGAATTGCAGCATTGTAGACATCCATTTGTTGTGCCGAATCATCTTATTTATTTAATTTAATTGCTAGCATTTATACAGAATGTTAAGCTTTTCCAAAGAACTTTATATTTGTAATATCATGATACTCCCCCATTGAACAAACAGGGGGTACTGAGGGAGCTTGTCCAGAGTAATAAAACTAGTAAATGTCTGAGGCAGACTAAATTCAGGTCTTCTTGATACCAGGCACAGCATTATAGGCACTATAACACATATATGGCATAAAAATCTAGGTCTACCTTTCTCTAATGAAAAATTATGTAATTGAAAGTTTTGTGGCGATGAATTTGTCATGCCATGATTTGTAATGACTGATTTCAACAGGACAAGTGACCTCTTGTGTGACTTCCTTGTTGGAAAAAAAGAGGACTGGATAATAATAGTGTAAAAAAAGTAGATAATAAAAGTGTTAGCTGGGTTTAATGCTTATTGGATTTCCAAATATATTTTTGACAATTATTTTGCAGAAAAATTTTCAAAGGGTTAAACAATAGGGTGATTTTAATAAGATAAAATGTAATATGATAAAAAGTAAAAGGTTGAAAAAATCTAGAACATGTGCAGATGAGGTATGTAGAGATACCAGTATGGCAAATTTTAAACATTGTCACACATAAGTCATTGGAAAGAGCTGGAAAATGTTAGATCATAGATGAAAGACTTAGGGGAGATACATTAAAGAGAGAAGTATCTTTCAACTCCAAGATTCAACTATATTGATTCTATAAAGAAACTTTGTTACTTTAAAGTTTGTAATTGCCCATAGAGTAAAGAAGACTGATCATAACAAATCAATGTAGTAAAACAAATAGAATACCAAACTGAGAACCCAACTTGCTGATAGCTAACTGTAAGATTTCATTTCTCTAGGCTTCATATGTGAATGAGCATTTTGTATTAATTAATGTCCAAGGTCCCTTCACATTCTAAAATTCTGTGGTCTTATAGAGCAAACATTCTTAACCTAGAAGTCTATGAACTTGTTTTCTTAATATTTTGCTAACAGTATTTCAGTATAATTGGTTTCTTTTGTAATCCATTGTTTTGATAAAAGGTTCATAGGAATCATCAGGTTGCCAAAGGTGTGCATGAAACAAAATAGTTTAAGAATTCCTCTAAGAAGACCAAATGTTTTCAGTCACTTCTGATTCTGTAGCAGATAGAAATGGGGGAGGAGAGAAGAAAATAAACTAAATATGTGGCTTAAGAGTAAAGTAGGCAAAATCATTGTGTGGTACATTACATTATGGATGCAGAATCTATCTCATTTGTAGTAAATTTACTCCCATTGCAGCAAGCGTTTTCAAGGAGACAGAAGAGAGAAGAGAGAAGGGAGGTGGGAGGGGGAGAGAGACAGAGGAAAAGAAAGAGGGAGGGAAATATATTAGTTCATTAAGTTGCTTCACATTATACAACAGATTTAAAATAATTGTACCTGTCTTATATCTAAAATTCATATAGTATTTTAAGGTTTGCAAATCATTTTACATGTTACTTCATTTAAACATGAGAGTAAATTTTTAAAATTATCTTTTTAATGTGTAATCCTATCTCTACCATGTAATTGCATTGCAGGAAAAATCACCCCTGCCATAAATTTGTATCAACCTTACTAACTCACCGTCTCTCACCTTGAAAACAAGAGTTAAATGTAGTTATATAAACTATCTCACTATCACATGGATTATGCTAAATAGTTGTTCATAATGTATTCCCTCTGTACAAGGTGAAATATTATGCCTCTTTCACAGTTACACAGAGAAGTTATAATAAGAAATATTTCCAATAAAGGCAACCCTGTTACCAAGGTTTAAACAAGGTTCCATTATATTAATTAAATCACCATTAAAGAAACATCAAAAAGTCAAAGTGCCACATTCTGTGAAAACACTTTTCTGTTGTTGATTAATAAGCATGATTTGGGAGAAAAGTGTTAAGTGTAAGATCAAGTCCCATATGGGAAAAAGAAAAATTTTGATTGCAAGGTTTTTATATAGGTATCAGGGATTATATTGTGCCTGGATTAGAAAGAGTTTAAGGCGATGACACCCAATTTCTACTGCAGGACATATTTTGTTACAATCAGTGTGCTAGCATGCACATGTGTATGCATGTGTGTGTTAATAACAAAAATAAAAAACAGTAGCAATCAGAACTTGTAGGCAAAGTAGAACTCTTACTGAAAGTTTAAGCAAATTTTGTTAGCTCTATTTTTTTTTCTTATAGGTTCTCTTTAGAATATTCATGCCCACTTAAATTTTAATAATTTCGAAAGTGTGACCATGTGATAGCATTCAGGAAAAGGTGACCTTATGTAGAGGAGGAATAGATAGTGCCTTGTAGAGCAAAGTACTGGGAAACTCCTTGATAACCAAAGTAACAGCTCCTAATGCCTAACATTCCTTTTCCAAAAAATAAATCTTTCATTTCATAATAACAGAGATGGCTTACAATGTTGATTCTCTTTGAGGGGATTTAGACATTGATATAGAAGAAACAGCCCTGGTAGAATGGCAATGAAAATAGTTTAAATCTTTACAAAGGTTTGTTTTTGCCTCTCATCTATACTCTCATTTAATCCTCAGACAAGTCTAGAAATAAGGACATATAAATAGTATTGTCCCTATTTTACAGAGAAGAAAACTGAGGCCTAGAGGTGAGAAATTATTTGTGCAATATCAGAGAAGTAATTAGAGATTAAGTCTCATAAACAGTTCTTCCCAGGTTAGGGTTGGTTCCACTACAGTGACTTACAACTAGAAGAATTAAATGACATAGCTTATGGATTCATCCACTGGGCACAAAGTAACTTTGGACAAGTCACATCACTCCCTTGGATCTCAGTTTACTCATCTGAAAATAGGAAGGGAAGTGACCTCTAATATACCATCCACTTCTAAGATTCTGTCATTTCATGAATTAACCTATTCACATGAATGTGTTAATTCCACATATCAGATTCTTTCCTGGGAGCAGTTTTTTTTTTCTTACTCATTCCACCATCCTCCAGTGGGTAATTATGCTTCCTTATTTCTAGACCCCAATGAAATCTGCATGTCTGCCAGATCAGATTAAACCATTCACTGTCAGCCTGTCATTCTAATCTTATACATGCTGAATATTCATTTATTAAAGACATAGTTACCCAAAAGGAATCAAGATTCTCCAACAAATACCCAAGATAGAAGCTTAGGGGCATTATTATCAAGCAGTTGATGTTTGAAGAGGACTTTATAGATTAATATGATAAAAAGCACCATCGGAAAAATGTTATACTTTATGAAATGGCTATAATGTCCCTTGAGAGTGCCCAGGTTTGTAATCATGGTCCATTTATTATGATAGTCATGACAAGCCTTCTGGGTCTCCTAAGAGTCATTCTAACAGTCTAGCATTCATCACTCAGTTAGTCAACATTATTACATCAACCCTGAAGATCTGTCCTTGTATCCTTCCTCTATTTTTCTAAGGTCCTTGGTCCTTAGAAACTTTATGCTCACGTTTGACTTCCTAGATGGGAAACCCTCTGCTCTCTGGCCCCACAAGTTCTCCCACTGCACTTTTGAGCATCCCTGATTTGCCTAGTTTTTCCTACCTTTTTCCTTTCTGGGGACCTAGGTGATTTTGCTCCTTGTGTCCCTATCTTGTTCCTGAACTTTCTGTGTTCTGTTTAGTCTACTTAATACACGGTTACTTTATTATTGTTTAAATTTATGTTACCTCTAGATGAAGCTCTACTCTCATGCTAACATTATGGCCAGTTGGAGTTATTGTCATCATGCCTGAACCCTGCATTTCAGCTACTCCATCTAAAGCCTCCAAGCATGCTGGCTTCTCTTCCTCCTTCAAAACTGGTGCCACTGTTGGGATTGCATGTTTCTTGTCGGAGGGATGCCTCTAATTTGGGGTTCCTCTGCAAAGCTGAAGTGGTCGACATGTCCAGATCTATGTGAATGAGAAAGTTCAGGCAGTCATATTCATTTCCTCCAGTTCCTTATGATTCATCTCTTAAATACTCTCAGAAAATGAACTCTTATCCAATCATGATTTTATTATAAAAAAATTTTCATATGTATTTTAATAATGCTGACATGTCTTCACCATTGTTTCAGAAGAAGGCCACCTCCTCACCAAAGACCTTAGTTACCATACTCACGATTTATAATTTAATGCAGTAATGTATATGAGGCTCTTGCCTAAAGGTGACCTCTCTACTCTGATACATGGGGTGAATCCTACTTACAGGGGGATGTTTTTGTACAGAAACTAGAAAAACTGTCAATGATCTGAATATTGAAAAAATGACAATAAACTAGGTGAAGGCATGATTAAATTATTACTTTTAGCTTAGTCAGGCAGGAAAACTAAAGTTCATAGATATTGATCTCATTAAGGAGCACATTAAATGTTCAAGTTGGGAGAATAAAGTGTTGAATCCAGAGAGCAAGCAAAAGTATTATATCCAACTCAAAAGACCAGAGAGGCAGACTGGATATTGGAAGAATTAACTAAGCTTGGATTTCGTATTAACTATTGTTTGTTGTTGAGAAAGGGAGTGATAGAACATAATATTTAAGAGAACTTATCCAAGTTGTGGAAAGGCGAACTACAGTGTGGGAGAAATTGAAGGTCAGGAGAAAATTAATTACCCTTACTTTGCAATAAGCAGCCAAGGCGAAGAGAGACCTCTACCTCCCAAGGCCACATGGTAAGGAATGGAAAGGTTGAGATAAGATCTTAATTTGACGTACTTTGCAAACTTGGTCTGACTTCAGTGATAACTTATACCATGCTTACTAAAATGGATTATCACATGTTATTGATTACCATACAAACTTTTATGCTTATATTTTCATGAGACCTATGCTGTAGAGATATGGCTCCTGTATTCAACTATATAATTGTCTCATATAATATGATATTTAATATTAAATATCTAGCTGAGAATTCTAATATTCATTAGTTCATTCGACATATATTTATAAATGATATACAACATGCCTAGAGTGTACTTTCCTCTTACCTCTCTGGCTCTTTGACTCAATAGTGTCTTTCAAACAAAACACTTTCTCTTAAGTGAGACTTTCTTACTTCCCTTAGATATTAATGCCTCCCCATGAAAATTTCCAATTCTGTATATATTTTATATAATATATGTTTATACACACAGATAGATAGATAGATAGATAGATAGATAGATAGATAGATAGATAGA
>NW_027185665.1:11993122-11993257 GCF_028583685.1 Petaurus breviceps papuanus | reverse complement strand
AGATAGATAGATAGATAGATAGATAGATAGATAGATAGATAGATAGATAGATAGATAGATATTATTTGGCTAGTCTGTGGACTCTTATAGACTAGAACCAGGGTCTATCTCATCTTTGTCTTTATATTCCCTGGG
>NW_027185665.1:11992209-11992722 GCF_028583685.1 Petaurus breviceps papuanus | reverse complement strand
CCAAATAATTTTATTTTGACAATAACATGTAAGGTAGATAACACAGTATTACCATGCCTCTATTATTAATAAGGAAATTAAGACTTAGAAAGGGGAAGGGGGAACCAGGTCCCACAACAAATAATTAGTGGAATTATTCTTCATATATACATCTCCTGCCTCCATGTCTAGTGTTTTTTGTTTACTTTTGCTTTGTTTTCCATAATACCATGATGAAAATGATATGAGAAGAAATCCCAGAATGATTAAAACCTAAAAGGGTACAAAACAATCAAACAAAACAAACTGTCAAAAAGTAGAGAAAGAAAAGAAAACAAATACAGGCAGCAGGTGTATTCATACTCCTTGGAATTCTATACCCCAAGTGAAAGGAGGAGAAGCAGAAAGGTTGTGAGTACAATAATGTGATCAAGTCAGGAAGCAGGTGATTACTTCAGTTGCATAATCCTGGACTTATTCGGCTACATTTCTTTCTTTCTTTCTTTCTTTCTTTCTTTCTTTCTTTCTTTCTTT
>NW_027185665.1:11981171-11992199 GCF_028583685.1 Petaurus breviceps papuanus | reverse complement strand
CTCCATGGGTATGTAATAGATGGCACCATTGCTCATACAAACAGTTCCTATATGAGACTAGACTCTGCTTTTCAGTCTACTAAATGATATCCTAGCTTCCTTAATGTGGTCTCTGTTCAGTGGCATTAGATCTAGATAGCATAGCAGATAGATCATTGGACTTGATAAAAATAATTGTAAAAACTAAAATTTATATAGCATTTTCAGGTGTGCAATGTGTTAGAGATAGAGATATACAGATGTATACATACCTATATATATGCTAAAGGTATATTGTCTCTATATTTGTATATGCATATATACATATAGAAGTATATGTGTGTATGTATAAATGTGTGTACTTCTGTGTGTGTATATACATATATATATATATACACACACACACACACTCATTGTATATATTTCTGTGTGTATAAAAGTCTGCATCTTATCTCCACAAGAAACCTGGGATTTAGGTGTTATTATTATCCTCATTTTCCTGCCTCAGGCACATACTTGCTGAATGACTCTGGGCAAATCATTTAATCTCTCATAGCATCAGTTTCCTCATCTGTATTTTAGAAATAATATCAGTACACACTGCACAAGATTGCGATGAAGATTAAATAAAATGACACATGAAAATATTTTTTTTCAAAATTTCAACTGCTACATAAATTCTATTATCATTGTAATTATTATTTATCATTATGCATATTGCTTAATTGGAAGTGAAGCTTAGCTTGTGGAGGGCTGTCAAGGTATAGAAAACCTTTCACTAATTCAAATGGAATAATTTACAAATAGCATACTGTGCAGATGGAAGCATTGTCTATATTGAGGAGATGATGGGTCAGTGACTTTGGGGTTTTTACATCTACATCTGTCACTTTTAAGGCATGAGCCATCTGTCTCTTTCCCTGGGCATATGTTCTATGTTCTTTTTATGGATTTGGTCAAGGATAAAATCGCACTCCCCCAAAGCCACTCAGGTCCTCATGCTAACCTAATGTCAGAGAGTCAAGTCTTTCAGCGCCTCTCCCATGATCAGAGTCAGTGTTAAGCTATAGGATGCCAAAAGAAAAAAGATTTTCCCTGTGGCTAACCTTTCAGTTGGCACCGCATGCCCTCCTGCTGCCACTTCTACTGCTGGCTGGAAAAAAACAGTTTGAATCAGCACTTGCTTTCATTGAGGATCAAAGCTCAGCACAAAACCATCCTGATTAGGTTGCTGTTAAAGAAAGACTGGAATGTAAGAATTCCTCGAGGCAGCAAGTTACACATGAATTGTCACAGTGATTTTTTTTTCATTCATAAGGCAAAGAAAATAGAGATAGTAGGATGAAAAACTCTGTATTTCAAAATAAAATTATATCTTATTGTAATTACACTTAAGCATATTTGCACAGATAGGAGAAATTATAGAAAATAATCATAAATATTAAAAAATCCATTTTTCAAAAATTCTTGCATCAATAGACACACAGTTGATGTGCCTGGTCCTACTAGAGATAAAACAGATACTTTTATCTCAGTAACTGGAGATGCCCAGAGCATGACTGTAGGTTCAATGAGCTATTAAAGATAATGTTGCATGTGGGACCCAAGTTATGGGATGGTGGCTGGTGCTCAGCACTGCCCCAATTGAAGATAATGCTTAAGGAGGAACCTTAGAGATCATCTAGTCCAATACCTCCATTCTAGAAGTGCGATCACTGAGTTACTTAATTTCCATAAATCACAGAATTAAGTCTTATTTTTTAAAGGCCCACAGGTGGCGATTCGTTTAATTTCAACAGACATTTTATCTGCTTTGACTTCCTGCAAGCCATTGTGCTAAACTTGTCCTTCAGTATAATTCGCCAGGAAATAGAAAATATGATCCTTGGCAATAAAGTTACCATAAGTCATTCGAGTACCTGTGGCCTGCCCTGACATGGCATGTGAAGAAATCACACTTTAAAATTATCATCACATAAGAACAGGTCAAAATGGAACAGACATAGAATAAGAGCTGATGGTATGAAGGAGTTCAACTGATTTTTCATCTCAACTTTTCAAGATACTTTGGGACCATAGTACTTCATTATTTGTAGAGTGCTTTCCTCACAACAACATAGAAAAATAATGAATATTATTGTCCCCATTTTACAGATAAAGAAATCGAGAATCTAAGAGGACTTTGTCTTATATATGACTACATACCTAATAAGTGTTGCTGTCAGAATTTAAAGTCAGATTTTCTGATTGCAATGCTAGCATTCTATATAAAATACTATACTGCCTGTGAGGGATTTACTATTAGACATCAATCCCTGCATAATGGACAATTTTATCTATGGTAACCCATAAATGGGCAAAACATCAACTGCTGTTCTTCTCACTTTCCTCAAAATATTTCGCATTATTTAACTGTTTAAATGTTGTATCTCCCAGTAGAATAACAACTCCTTGAGCACACAGATTTTTTTTTCACTCTGGTTTTGTATTGTCATTGCCTGGTACTGTAATTACGCATACAATACGTGCTTAATAAATTCTTGTTGAATTAAATTAATTCGAGAAAGAAGTTTAAGGGATCATATCATGTAGCTTAGAATATGATAAATGGAAGTCTTCTACTCCAAAGGAATTAACAAAATGACAATTTCCTTTTATTTTTTTTTACCATTTTCTGGTGAATTAATTCTGAAGACAAGTGAGATTTGACTTGCTCTATTTCTTATCGGACTCATTTGCCAAATTAAATAGTCTGATATTCTATAGTGGGTGTTCACAAAGAAATTTACAATAAAAAGGTGGATATTTATTAAATAAGAGTGATAACCAATGGACCACCCACATGCACAACTTGTATTCTCATAATGTCAGGTGAACTCAAAAAATATCCCTAAACACTAGGTAGGTCTCAGATAGGGTCCACTTATTGGAGGACGTGGACAAGGGTTTCACAAAATGTACAAGAATGGATGGATTGGAATCTGCATTGTTGGAGAAAAGAGTCATTCAGTGATATGCTAAAATGCATTGTCTGGTTACATTTGTGTAGACAGAACAATTTTAAAAATCTATGCAAGGTCTCAGAGACTAATATCATGCCAAAAGGGAAGCTTACAAATAATTTTATTTAAGAGCTCTCAACATATATCAGAATGTCTCAGTAGATCTCTTTGTGGTTTGCTGGGTTTCCCAATGGAGAAACTGCAATCAATAACAACATCCACACTCTGCTATCTACTGAAAACCTTTACCATTATGTCTCTCCCCAAATTCCCATATCCATTAATCTCAAGGCTTGCAGAAAGGGAAAAGTTCCTCTTTCACAAAAAAGTTGGATACTTTTTAATTCGGTTTAGCTTGTTCATTTTATACTTAAGTAAACTGAGGACTAGCAAGACAGTAACTGGCTAGAGCACATAGTTAAGAAGTAAAAGAGAGGGAACTAGAACCTAAGACTTCCATCTCTAAGTCCAATATATGTTCTTCTCTTCTCGTCTGAATGAGGTGAATGACCTCTTCTTGGCTATTATGTCATAGGTTGCCAGGTATTTACTTCCTATTATGTTTATAAATCCTAGGGTCACTTCTATTTTGACATTTTCATAAAAAATAAAAGATGATGTATTTGCTTTATCAAAATGAATGGGCACATCATGCTTAAGAAAAATAAAAACAATGACAGTACTTTAATATGTTTTATTTCTCCTGGATCACAACAGAGCAGGAGTTAGCACTTGCCCTCAACCAACACATTCCTGCAATATAAAAAAAATAACTTGTTTAAAAAAATAAGAAAAATAAAATTGAAGCAACATAGTCCTAAAATTATAAAAGGTAGCATCACTGTGTCTTGGGACTGTCTTTATAATTATTATAAAATTAATTTGGTTTTTTATTGTTCATTTTAACTTAATTTTTAATTTAACTATATTAGACCCTTTTATGTTTGTTTCTGGACGTGTAAGAAATTATTAAAGTGATTTTCAATGAGAAAGTAAAATGGAAATAAAAAGTTTAGTTTCAGGCTAATTCAGCCCAAATATAGTTCAGTACTCCAAAAGACCTGTAATCTCATTGATATGACAATTTGTCCAACAATGCATATAGCAATGTATCATTAACTTCCCACTATATGTGACTTCTCTACATCCTTTTGTGAGTTTACCAAAAAGTGAATGCCTAACACATATAGGGCCTTTACTGATTACTCTTGGCTTGACATCATGAGGATACCAGTAGAGTATCACTTTTACTGTTTTTTTTCAGCTCTACATTTATTTGGTAGTATGCTTTAGACCATTTTCCTTCCATAATTCCTCATTTATAATAGATTGCAGCTGATTTTTAGCACAATGCCTTTTCCCATTCTTCTTTGAATGATATTAAAAATCAATTTTAAAAATTTAATTTTTTAAATTCTAAATTGAACAAACACCAAAAAATACATAAGCATTTCCATATACAAAGATAGTATATCTAAAAGAAGATAGTATATGAATTCTACCCTACTTTTAAAAAATAAAAATGTATATAATAAATTAAAAATATTATTTTCAAAGCTGTCCTTATCTTCTGTTTATTTTTATGTATGTTTGATTAATGTTTTCTTTTTTATTTTCTTTTATCACTATTATCCTCATATGAAGCCCCACACTCATATATGTATACATATATACATATATTTTTATGTATGCATATATGTATATATATACCTCTTGCAATATATATCTTGGATATTGTATGTTCATATATGTGTGCCTTTTGTATATATAATGCATTTGTGGGCATATTTATGGGCATATGCATGTATGCATGTGTGTATTGGTGTATATATTTATGTATATGTGTGTGTATATATGTATATATGTGTGTGTATGTATATGTGTGTGTGTATTCCACATTGGAGACAACAGAAGTTACAGTTCTTTGAGGCATCAAGCATGGGAAAAATTGACTTTTTTTAATTTACAAAGAACATAAATAATTATTGACCTATATGCTTTATTCCAACCCTTATATTAATTTTCCATGTACTATCAAAGGATTTAGCACAAAACATAGTACATAAGGGCACACATTTAATAAATCTTTTTTTGAATTATTGATTTCAGCTGTTTCCATGGGTAAAGAAATCATGACCAAGTGTGAATCACCAACTCTACAAACTTATCTAGGCTAATCCTCAGAAAGGCAACAAAAACACCTAGAATCATATAAAAAGTTGTCGTTGATGTTGTTATTTTCTCTCAGCATAGTAGACTCTGTCAGAGCTTGAATTATATGGGGAATAACTCCAAGAATCTGGGGTCATCTCCATCCCATTATTAGACATCGGGACAAGACTTTGGTGGAGAATGTCTACATATCATAAAATGAAATTAAATTTTGATCATTATTTGTTGTCATCTCATCATTTTTCAGTCCCCTTTTTGGGGTTTTCTTGACAAAGATACTGGAGTTATTTGTTATTTATTTCTTTACCTGACTTAACAGATGAGGAAAATGAGGCAAACAAGTTTTAATGACTTGTCCAGAGTTACACAGCTGGTAATTTTCTGATTACAGATTTGAGCTCAGAAAGAGGAGTCTTCCTGACTCCAGGAATATATGTTTGATCAGTATAATTAATCAATATAAACAACTAACTTGTATATTGAATACCTCCAGTATCAAAGCATATCAAAGCACTACCATGATGATATTTTTTTTCTAAATTATCTCATTTGCCAGCTTACACTCCCTTTGTTTCTATGTAGACAGACCACTTGTCACATAATGCTGCTTCACCAGCCTCAATGTTGTTGAAAGTTTTGTGATTCTCAAACACTTTAACATATGTACAGACAGTTCTAGATTTAAGTAAGTGGACAGTTCCACAGACCTCTACTTAAAGTGATTTTTTTAAATTTGATGTGAATTTACCCCATCCATCCATATTACTTTTCCTTTATAACAAAGACATATTCAAAATAATACCTTTATACAAGTCACAAAATGTATCAAAATGCAGACATTATATACTGTGCCATGATAATAACCAGAATTAAGAAATGAAAGGCAAAGTAAATGATAAAGAATGCACAGTACTGTAAAGTTAACATAGGTATAGTATGTTGCCTTCTGCTGCCCCTACTCATTATCACTGGTGTTTGGCTGAGCAACATCTTTATGATGCTATCGAGAGATATTTCCCTCATATATCTAACAATAGCAAGCAATATTATCCTCAACTAGTCTTTGAAATAAAAAAAATCTTAAAATATTTGAATTCATTTTTCAATCCAAAAAATCAATTACTCAAATGATGAAATGTTCTTCTAGCTGTTTCATTGTGACCTTTTGGGTTTGACCTCAGTTTTGAAAGCTTCTCTTTCTTCTGAAACTTCTGCAAGCTAGCAGGTCAATCAGATTGCCATTCCACAGTTTTGTTCCATGAGACTCAATAAACAGCTTCACCATTTTCATTCCTTTCTGACTCGAATTCTTCTACAAATTTCAAAATCTTATTGGGGCGGCCAGGTAGCACAGCGAGTAAGAGCACCGGCTCCAGTGTTGAGAAGACGTGGAGATTGAATCCCGGGCTCAGACACTTAGCACCCACCCAGAAACACCTGGCCGTGTAACCTTGAGCAAGTTACTTAACCCCAATTGCTTAGGGGCAGCCAGGTGGCTCAGCGAGTAAGAGCACCGGCTCCAGTGTTGGGATGACCTGGATCAAATCCGGGCTCAGATACTCAGCACCACATCCAGAAATAATAACTGGCCATGTAACCTTGAGCAAGTTACTTAACCCCAATTGCTTAAAAAAAAATCTTATTACTCATTTCTTTAAAAGTTTCATCTTTGTCAAATCCAGGAAAATCAGAACAAATGAAGGGCACAAATTTTCCCAAACTCACTTCATATATGTTTCTGTTATATCTTCCCATGTTTTAGCAATATTTCAGATTGCACAGTAAATATTATAGACTTACAAAAACCTCTCAATTTCAAATCTTTTTCTCCATTCAAAGCTGCAATTGGGCAAATGTAGTGCATGCCTTAAAATTCCCAAACACTCCTTGATCCATGGATTGTAATGAGGAGGTAGTGTTGGGGGGGGGGGAGATGTAGACCACATTTACATTTTCATTGCAATCATACAGATGGGGAGGGTCATCTACAACATTTTCTAAAATAAGTAGAATCTTAAAATGAATGCATTATCATTACAAAACTTCCAGGTCTTAGGAATGAAGCAGGGCATAAACTATTGTTCAGAGATGAAAAGGGTTATCCATGCCTTAGAATTAGTGAAATAATGCCCAGGTAGTGTTGCCCTGTGGATTCCTTTCAGTGCTTGGGATTTTCTGCACAAGAACAGGTTTTTATTTGCAAGTCCCAGATGCATTTCTTCCAAGCAGAATAGTAACTATTTTTTCTAAGTGTTATGCCCTGGCAAAGGTTTTTTTTTTTTTTTCCTTCACCCACATGTATGTTTGAGATGTCACTTTTTGATAAAATACGTTGGTTTTATCTGCATTAGAGATTTGCTAAGTATGGAATCTTCATCTATAATTTTTTGTGGGAACTCTGGTAACTTCTTTGATGCCTCAATATTGACACTAGGAGCCTCTCCTGATACTTGCACATATATGAAATTTTGTGTGATTTTTAAATCATGCAAACCAACAGCTATAAATACCTGTGTTCCTTCAGAATTCTTTACCTTTATAATTTCAAAGAGACTTTTGAGTTTTGGCTTGAATTGTAATCAAGATTAAAGAAATATTCTTCTGAGTCTGGTCTTCTATCTACATAGTTAATAGTTTCAGCATCTCTAGAAAAGCACCTTTTCTTTGTTTTCATAGATAAGTCGACTTCATGAAATCACTTCCTTTTGCTGTTTCTATATCTGGGCAGTATGCTTCAATATAGTGTTCATAATCAGTACTCCAAAACTAAGTTAATGTACTATCATATTTTCTAATTATTTTCATTTCTATTCCCAAGTCTATTGGCTTATGCATGTGAGATCGTTCACTTTTCCTCTCAAGTGAACACTTCCTGCCAGCCATGGTGGAAATATAAGCAGAGTATCACTCACTCTCTCAGACACTCAGGAACTGACTTAGAAATTATTCTCAGCTTCCTACCACCATTTCTGATGCCCGCATCATACAGCATCGAATAATATCCACTTTGTATAAGGAATTGTCATAATTTATTTTTGGAATGTAGATTTCTTTCACAATTTTTTATGTAAAGTCAAATTTACATAATGCAAATTTACATAAAAGAAGAACTTTCTGTGTCTTCTTTGATTCTCAAAATAGGCATGAATTGTAGGAGAAAGAATTGTTATAATCATATTAGAGATAAAAAAATAGCAACAAAGTGTTTACCAGAAAAATTATTTGTCCAATCTCTCAACCGATTATTATGTTTAGAAGAAATCAAGTCTTCTTATTCTTATTTGTAGTCACATACATCTTCTACTTTAACACACTACAATCCATCTCTCCAAACCACCGATTATTCAGCCATCAAAGCATTTGGTATCACTGACATCATCCCAGTTGACCTCCCATCCATTTATGGATTGCCAAATGATCAATTTATACTTCAGTAGTGTGCTATGTCAGCCATTAGGACAATTAACAAAGGATGAAAATTGGATTCTTATGGATTGGCAACCTATCAAGTTGCAAATGGTAGATGAGGGCAATTTAATAGATTCACCTTTAATTTTGTCCATCAGAGTACAAATAATCCCCATTAAGAGTATTGTATGTGTATATTATATATATATAGAGAGAGAGAGAGACAATATATATATATATATATACATGTGCATATACATCCATATATTCATGTATTTGTGAAGTATTTCTATTAAAAATCAAGAAGAACTTACTAAAAGGTCTTTTGCTTTTCTAAATTTTCATTTACTATTGGACTTTTAATTCCATTTTTATTTGCTCATTATTTTTGTAGTAAACAGAAAAAGTCAATTAAGTTCAACTAATCGACTTCAACTTTGTAGAAGAAAATTTCATGCTTCTGGGTATAGCACTACTACTGGTTCTTACTCATATAGCACTTTAAGGTTTTCAGAGCTCTTAAAATATATTGTCATTTGAACCTCATGATATAATATATCATATATGTGGAATATATCATCTATCATATTATATATATACATATATATAATGGATGAGGAGACAGAGAGAGGTTAAGTAACTTTCTCAGGTTCACACAATTTGGGAGAGGATTCTCCTCATATCTTTCTAAGTTCAAGTCTAGAAGACCTTTCATTATGCAATGTTGCCTCACTATGATATAATATAATATATGGGGAAAGAAATAGCAATTAAATTTATTTTAACAATTATGCAGATGATATCTTTCCTCTAATAAGTCTGATCATTGTGTATATGTGTGTTTAGTAAGTTTATTATATATTATATATAACTTGTTACACATATATGCATGTATATATTATCTGGTATTATGAATTATATGTAAATCATATATGCACATATATACCTATATGTATATGCACACATTAAATATATACACATGAATACACATATGTATATATGAAAAACCAGTTATGTACCTCTATGATAATTATTGATGGCATACTGCTACTCTACTATTATTACTACTATTACAAGGCTTGAACTCTCTTTGAAGGAATTAGGATCAGCTGCAAGATGAATCATATTTATTCACAAAACAAATAGTGACCTCCCAGGACAGAATCATTATCATTTCTGATGATCTACAGCCAGGGAAGTTAAGATTTTTCTTTTTGAACTAAAAATTCAAGTATACCTTGCTTGACTTATTTTAAATTACCTCCACATTATTTAAACCCAGAAAGCACTTGAATGCATCTTGCTAGATTAAAAACAGAACATTTATGTTAGGTCTTTTGTCAACCATAGATATGATCCTTGCTTTATTCTATACCCCCATCTAAGAAAAAGATGTTATATATTTTCTCACCTTGGATGCACATCTGGAAGTAGTGAGTTCTTTTTCTATTTTCTATTCCAATCGGAGATCTCTTGAATAAGTTTACTCATATAGCTTTTAAAAATACCCTCTAATTGCATAAATAATCAGAAGGAAATAAAAAAAAATTATTGGGTCTCATGGTTATTAAAGACATGGACCAATTTGATCCCTGTCAATGAAACACTTCCTGAATTAGTTATCTTGGTAAACTTTTTATGTTACAATTATTCCATCTATTTATTTCACCAACAAAATTAAATTCCTTTGATAATATTACAATCAGATTCTATTTCCATTGGTCTGACACTTTATAAAATCAAAGGAAAAGAAGAGCTGAACCAAGGGCTTCAGGCTGGAAAAAAGCTCAGCTTCTGATTCAAAGAATTGATTCAAAAAATCATTTTTACTTAAAGCCATTCTCAAACTTCTGTGAAATGATTTACTCCTGAAGTCTATTTGTCTTCCTACAGCTATCTCAGAACAAGCTAAAATCTTCCATGTGGTTAATGAACTCCTTATCTTTTGAATACTGAAAATAAAATAAACTTAATCCTCTGGGTGGTTCAGTCAGCAGACCGGGAGCCTTTAAGATGCTTCAAATAGATATGGAACAACCAGGTTTTATTGCCCTGGTAGTGTGATTATCAATCTTTTCCTTGAATACATTGTGTGTGTTGGGGTTTTAAAGGCGCTCCAGTGTGATAAATGTCAAAAGATTCTCAGAGTGAATATTAATTTCACCACTGTCAAGGTCAGATGTCTACCCTACTTCAGTTGCTGTAATTTCTTTCTTTTCTTTTTTTTTTTTTAGGAAACATCTTTTTTTTAAAGTTTTTGTTCTGGTGTCAAAAAGAGGGTAGAAAAGGTGTTCAGAAGTCCTAAAAATACAGACATTTTACAAAAAAAAAGAGGAATTCCTTTGTGGTGGTACCATCTGATCTGTTAATTGCTTGTAATTATTTTTTAATGCTTTAAGACAGATGAAGCTAAAGGTGTGGAAGAACTAAGATATCTAAAATACTAGAGATCATAATTTAAAAAAAA
>NW_027185665.1:11969914-11980771 GCF_028583685.1 Petaurus breviceps papuanus | reverse complement strand
CAAAAAGTTGGATGCAATTGAAAAGAACTGAAAATAGCTGTGAAGAAGGAAAGGAAGAATTAAATATTTCTTGCTCTAAGTAATATCCCTTCCCCCCCCCAAATAAATTATTTCCCCTCAATGATTTATTTCTCACGAAGGAATTAATTGAATCAATTTATTCATATGGAACTGTGTATATCTATGTAGCATGTGTTAATATGACGAGGAATAAGGAGATCTATTAGATCACAAAGCTGATAATTGTAGGTACCCTATCTCAGTAATTCTAATTCAATTTTTAAAATCTTCTATCATTAGTGCTACATTTTCTAAACAATAAACTTAAATAGTACCATCAGAGATTCTGAGATATGGGAAAATTTTGCAAGTCTGAATTGTGATGGAAATGCCAAGACCTAATGCAGTAGTAGGCTACACATTCAGAGATGTATAATTTTGTTCTGTTGCTTTTCAGTCACATCTAACTCTTCATGAACCCATTCAGGATTTTTTTGGTGAAGACACTGGAGTTGTTTGCCATTTCTTTCTCCCATTCATTTTGTGAATAAGGAACTGAGGCAAACAGGGTTAAGTGATTTGTCCAGGGTCGCACAGCTAGTAAGTGTCTGCAACCAGATTTGAACTCAGGAAAAGGAATTTTCGGTCCACCAGATCTGATTCTGTTTTCAGTGTGCCACCTAGCTGCCTCAATATATGTATGATAACCAGAGCTAAAAAAAAAAAGTTATGCTTTTATTATATTCCACTATTATCAGGTCACATCTGAGATAGAGTGATGAGCTCTAGACACTGCATTTTATTTTATTTTTATTTTTTTGCTTTTTTGTGGAGCACAATTGGGATTAAATGACCTGCCCAAGGTCACACGGCTAGTTTTTGTGTGTGTGTTAAGTGTCTGAGGCTGGATTTGAACTCAGGTCCTCCTGACTCTAGGGCTGGTGCTCTATTCACTGTAGACTCTGCATTTTAGAAGATATACTATTAAGCAACAGTATGTTTAAAGAAGAACATGTGGGAGTTTGATATCACAAACTTTTTTTTTGATATCACACACTTCTGGGATCACTTAAGTAATTAGCCTGGGGAAGAGAAGACATAGAAAGATGTGATGTTTATTAAATATTTGAAGTGTCATTTGGAAGCACAATTTGCTTTGCTCTACTTGTTTCTAGAGGCCAGATGATAACCAATGAGTAGAAGTTACAGGGAGGTAGATTATGTTATTTGTTTGGGGGAAAATCCTACAAGTATAGCTATCTAACACGATTTGAGCTGTTTGGAAAGCACTAAATTCCTTATTACAGTTGTCTTAAAACAAAGTCAGGACTTCCACTAGTCAGAGAAGTTGTAGAGAGGCATTATGACATGGGTATCAAAGAAAAGAAATGAAATGAATCTGCATTACTTACTCTTGATAAATGCTTATTCAACAAGCATTAAATAAGCATATGCTATACTCTGGCATTCTGGTAGGTGGTGGCCACTCAAATGCAAGAGAAACAATTTATATTAAAAAACTTACTTTCCTTTGGGCAGAGGGAAGGTGTGGGGCAGGGGAAAACTTGGGGAAGAACTGGTTTCAACATGTTAAAATAAGCAAAGAGGGTAAATGCATAGTGGTTTAGAAGTAAGGATTCATAATTGGAGGAATCAAGAAGGACTTCTTGAAGGAGGTAGTTCTTGATCCGAGTCATGAAAGAAGCTAGGGGACCCAAGAGGAAAAGGGTACTTGAGAGTTTATTCCAGATATATGGGTTATTCCCTCTGATTGAAGTAGTCTCTATCTCCTCAGTTCAAATTTTTCTTCTTGATGGACTTCTACTTGGTTTCACAGATAGTCTTCCTATTAAAAATAGCCAAAAATTCCAAGGCAATCAACAATATCCCTTGAAAAATATGCTGTAGAATTTTATTAAGAGGACTAAAAAGACTGGTCAGCCTAAATAAAATGGAGGTAACTATGTACATTTAAGTTTGGCTTACTTAATCTCAAGAAGAATTTGGGGCAGATGATTGAGACAAAGAGCACACTCTAATAATGAGGTGGTAGTCATGGTTTCCCACCACCATATGCAAGTTCTTCCTTATTTTAAAAAGTCTAGGTATTTGCCTCCCTCCAATATCATGGTACCGAGTCTTCATGAATCCTCTAAGATAACCAATAGTAACTCAACAAATATGTCTGCAAATTCTTTTAGCATCCTGGTATGTGATTCATCTAGACCAGGAGAAGGGAACCTGCAGCCTCAATGCCACGTGTGGCCCTCTAGGTCCTCAAGTGCACAAAAAGAAGCTTGGATTTAGTCAAAGGGGTACACTTGAGGACCTAGAGGGCCACATGTGGCCTTGAGGTCACAGGTTCCTCACCCCTGGCGTAGTGAGTTCAAGTGATTTGTTCAAAGGCATACAAAAAAGCTACAATTTAGCGGCAGCTAGGTGGTGCAGTGAGTAAGAGCACAGGCCCTGGAGTAGGGAGGACCTAGGATCAGTTACAGCCTCAGATACTTAACACCCATGCAAAATAACTGGCTGTGTAACCTTGGTCAAGTTACTTAACCCCAATGGCTTAAAAAAAAAAAAAAGAAAGAAAAGCTAGTATTTGAAGGAAAGCTTTTAGCCCTGAGTCATGAGAATTTTGTTCCTGAGAGTTTCCTTTCCTTCCTAAGGCTCCTTCCTATTTGGAGTTTCATATAATGGTGACCTCCTATATGCTTTTCATTCTGAATTCTTTGAAATCTAATTTCCTTTAGTCTAGCAATACTTCAAAAACTTGTGATTTCCTTAGTATCAAGAAACCAACAAACATTTATTAGGTGCCTATCATATGTGTGCAGAAAGTACACTGGGCACTGAGGATTCTGAGACATAAATAAAACAGTCTCTACCCTCACTGACATTACATTCTCACAAAGGAAATAGCATATACACACCTAAGTAAATTCCATATATAGAAAAATGGTGATTTTAAGGGGGGAGCTAGCATCATAAAGAGGTGGCTTAATAGAGAATCAGGAAAAGTAGGAGGAGGCGTTTGTTCTTTGCTTTGAAAGAAGAAAGGGATTGTAAGAGGTGGAGATGAAGAGGGAGTACACACTCCAGGCATGGGAGAGACCCTTCACAAAGATATAGAGACAAAGCTGTTTTTGAGGGGGACAGGGAGAGGAAGAGGAAAGGAACAAGAATTTGTTAGACAGCTGCTATGTTCCAGGGACAGTGATAAGTATTTTAAAAATCTCTCATTTGGGGAACAGTAAGTAGGGGGAGCAGCATGTAATGGCTCTGAAACGGGAGCTGAAAGTCAAATTGTAGCAGAGTTTCACTGCCAGTTACTCTACTGGAGGTAAGGTTGCACTGGAGGTGTGGTCAGACAAGTGCTTTCAGAATACAACTTTGGTAGCATGGTGGAGAACAGACTGGAGATGCAAGAGACTTAAGGAAATCTCCTAACAACACAGGAAACTATTCCAATAGTTCAGGCAAAATGTTATGTGGACCTGAACTACAATTGTGGGCCATGCAGTGGAAGGAAGGGGATTCACGAGATGTTGTGAATATAGAATTGAGTATGATTTGGTGACTTATAAGATATGTTGGGCAAGAGAGTCTGAGAAGATGAAAATGACTGAGGTTGTTGATCTTGGAGACAGAAAAGATGATAATACCCCTGATAGAAGTGTAGAAGTTAGGAAGAGGGGTGGGTTGGAGATAAATTTAATAATATATCTTGAAAGGATCTTCATAGGGCTAATAATTAAACCAATGAGAGCAGATGATCTTTGTCTGTGGTCTTTGTGAATTCCTGAAGCCAAAAAGATTTGTTATCTTCTGACCAAGTTAATGATAATATTCTCTAAGCCAGTTAGAATGGACCTTGAGTGAAAGATACAGTCTCTCATCAGTTCCATACTCAAAGCCTTTCTAGGTTGAATGGTAATAGTTCCTATGTTTATGTAATGTTTGAGGCTTCACAAAGCCATTACCTTAAAACAACTTTCTGTGGAAAGGAGTAAAAAAAATTATTTTCCCCATTTTAACGATGAGGGAAAAAAGATGAGGAAAGGTAGACTCCGAGAGGTAGGCTGACTTACGCAAACGGTAAATCCCTGAGATGTAATTCAAGCCCATCTCCTGCTGTCCTTTGCAGAGAGGTAATTGGCTCTTTGCCAATTCTCAGTGTTCCAATGCTTCTACTCTGTGGCCATAGCCTTCGAGATCCTGAAGTTACTTCCACAGTATAATAAGAAAGGTTTTATGTTTTTTTTTTTTTTTTTTTTACCGATTTTGTGATGTCATGGTTATTTCTTTCTAACATCCTCATCTTTCCATTTCACCACCTAGTTCCACCTTATTGGTCAACATTTAGTTCAGAAGAGCAGTTCTACTTAATTTCTATATCTTCTTAAAATGTAATTATCAGAACAAAGAGATAGATGATAGCTAGACTGATAGCTAGATAGGTCAGCTACCCTCCTTTTAGCAGAGAACGGCCTCCTGAAGGTGCTCAGGTCTCTTAACAAAGCTATATCCTCCCTTATTGCCAACTTTGCAAACGCATTATCCAGTCCTTCCCACTGGCATGGCAGTCTGTAGTATATTTCCATCACTCTACCTTCTTTTGATCCTGTCCTATATGTCTCCTTTCTATGATTATGGATTCCCTCACTAGTGAACAATCTCTTCACATACTACCTGAGCTTTTTCTCCATTCTCCCTAACCTATTACTCTGGAACAAGATGTACCCCTTTATTACTATATATTCTATCCATGAATGACATCTTACTAAGTCTCATTGACATTGGTTATATTTACCCCCCAATGCTAAAATCTCTAGTTTACTTTATTACCCCAACTGTGAGAGTGCAAGAAATCATACATAGCAGATTTTACAGCTTCCTACCCTTGTATCATCTCACTGTAGAAGATATCCCAGTGTGCACTATTCACACCTGCTCCTCTAGAAATAAATCATTTTGTCAATGAAATGCAATCTCTTCCATTATGCTTCCAACTCACATAAAATGGTGTAGAGAATAAAAGTAGTGATCTGGATAATTCAGGCCCAAATTTTGTCCTCTTTCACCTCTTTCCACACTTTCATGGGAAACAGTTACATATATAAAGTCTCTTTTCCCCACCTCAGAAAATTCTTTTGGCAATTTCCATTTCATTTTTATGCTGTCTCTTTGTCCTTTAAATAAAACCCTCATCCTCATAATAATTTTATGACAAGCCAAAATTATTCTCCTCAAAAATTTATTTTACATGATAAATATTGAAAATTTGACAAAGGACCTCCCTGCCTCCTAGGTCTATCACTATTGGTTTCTTTTATTGTTGTTTTTAATTATAGGCATTATTTTCTAGATATACAGTGCTGTAAGAACATTGTTCTGCTACTTCAGATAGTTATCTTGTTTTTAGAATTATGATTATGAACTGGCTCTTTTGGGGGAATGTAGCAGGGTTAAGTTACTTGCCCAGGGTCACACAGCTAGTATCAGAGAGTATATTTGAACTTAGATCCTCTTGATTCCAGGGCCAGTGCTCTATCCACTATGCTATCTAGCTGCCCTGAACTTCTTATTGAAGAGTTACTGAAATGTTTTCAAATCATAATTTAGAAAATAAGTTCAATTTTAATTGGATTACTTAAAATTATAACTCTAGCATTAATCTTATGATACTCTTTTGGTGGGAGGAGTGGAACTCTTTTTTATGTGATTAGAGGAGATATTTCTATCTGTCAATTCCTGAAAACAGCCAAACAAAATTGTGATGAAAACTTTTAAAATCTCCTTTTTTTCTTGATTTTTGCAAAATTCACAGGTCTACCCAGGAAGGAATAAATTTTTTTAAGTCGAAATGTATTGCTTTGTTTTCATAGCGTTGCCTATTCACACTTCACACACTATTCACACTCCTTAGGTCAATGTTACAGCATTGACATATGGAATTCCGAACATCAACTATTTCATTTTGGTTTTCCTATCTCCAGTACTGAGTTCAGTGGGTGTATGGGGTGTTGTTCAAGGAGGGCTAGCACCTCTAGTATGAGGGCTTGCCAAGTCCTTTTCAGGGCTGCTCATTTGCCTTTCATGTCCACCTGGCATTCTGTTCTCACCTGTGACTCCGAGAAGCTGTAGCATATAGTAGCCACACCCCAGGATAACCTTCTTGACTGACAGACTAAAGTAGTTTGATGATAACCAAACAGGTCTTAAATCCTGAATTAAGAGTTTTTCTACCCCCAAACATGTGAAGACCTCCTCTATTAGAAGCAACAGATGAGAACAATTCATTCCAATGGACACAAAAGGTGGCTGAAGCAGGTGCTATGGAGTGCTGAGAGTTGGTCAGACAACAAAGAGCCAAGGTGGTCCATTGCATCCCAGGTCATCATCAGTCATCTTGACTTTCATCTTACCGCTGGACTTCAGTGATTCTGGAAGGGAGAATTAGCCTGAAGACTTTGTGAAACTCTGCCTCACCTACATCCAATTAACTCACAAGTCAATACATCATCCAGTGATGTCACTGGTCCTGTTCCAAAATAAAAAAGGCAAACAATAAGAACACTGAGCACAATGCATTGTGCTGAGCAAGCACTTAATAAATACTTGTCTGTCGAGTGACTATCATAGAAACATAAATTTCGAGTGGGATTTCTTCATTTTGAAAATGAGAGAAAAAAAGATCAAGAAAAGTAAAATGATTGTACTAGTGTTACATTGTTGGTATGAGTTGCAGGTGAGATTTAGACCTGATTGTTACAAGAACTTTGTCTTATAAGAAGGATAGAGAATATCCCACAGAAGATAGAATATTAAACTGACAAGACTGGCAGGTGAGATATTTGGCTTTGAATTCTATCTCTGTCATTTAATAACTAAATGAACTGGATGCAGTCCTTTGAATCTATCTTCTCACCTGTATATTATAATGAAGATTCTAAATCATCTTCAACATCTTTTCCAACTCTCCTATTCTATGAACTATTAAGTGAATTACAATTCCAAATGTATCTTTTGAATGGGAATGGGGGTGGATTTGGTATATAATTATGTTAACACCATAGAAGGGAACTCAATTTTGAAGTATGTTAAGCTGCCTCTCGGATTCTAGTTCTGCATTAAGAAAGCTGAGTTTCAATATCTTAAAGAAAATCCTAAAGTAGCCATGGTTATTTGTAAGCAGTGTTTCATCTTAGCTTTATTGACAAGATGCTTCCTGGCTAAAATATTCTTATACAGACAATTTTGTTCTGAGGACTTTTTTCCCCCTTTATAAAAATACACAGTTCATCAATTTTCTGGGAATTAAGCTTATTTTTTCTTTTTTTCCTACAAGACTTCAAATAACTTTTTAAAAAGGAATAATAAAGTAGATGTTTTGTATACAGTATACAAAGTCTACAGCAGTTAGTTTTTGCCTCCACACATGGCTAATTCAGCAACAGTTTTTACTTGGGATGTCTGTCATCTTGTGCTCATATAGTTATAATGGCAAGCAAACAAATACTTAGCACCTTGTTTCAGTTGAACCTTGCTCTTGATTATATCAAGTTAAGAAACAGAACTTGTGAAACACACAGTAGGAGGAATTTGCTGATATAACAGGAAGGGGCAGAACAGACCGTATATAAGGAGAAGCCCAAGCTGGGAGAGAGCAGAACTGAGAAGGGGAGTGATGGTGGAAGCAGGCATTGTGTCTGTTGTGTCTGTGTTGATTTTTGTTTTGTGATACTTTGTACAGAAGCCCTGGGACCTTACTGGAAGCTCTGAAAGAGAATTTTCTTGTGTGTTTACAGAAGTCCTAGAGGAGGGTGTGAGAGGTCCAGGGACTGTAGTCATTCTGTGTGGTGTTTTCAGACCTTGTTGGTGGGTCTGTGTTGATTTCACAGGCAGATAGTGAATTGATGATGATGATGGTGCCGGCAACGTATATGAATGTTATTGTGGCTCTGTTAAGCTTTGTCTTCCAAGAAACAGAAACTGTGAAGGAGTTTAGGTGGACTGGACATTATGAACTTCAGTGTGGAACTGGACAAGGAACTGGATGAGGAGCTGAGAGCTGCCTACCTTTAAATCCAGTTTATGGTTGGGTAGATTCAGGAAAAAGTTGGGACCATGGAAGAGGAACAATGGAACCTGAGAGCCAGCCTTGAGTCAAGATGAAAAGACCTCTCATTGGCTACTTAATGCTGACTGAGAAGATCATGATTTACTGTGGCCCAGGGGTGGGAGAACTTTGTAATTTGTATCTTGAACTTTTGCTTTAGTTTACTGCTGAATAAATAGAGACTTCAATATACTATGTGATCAGAACCTTAAAGCTTTTCACAGCAGCAGTCCTCTGGAAAGCTGCTTGTGCTTGACTTTACAAAAGTAAAGGGTTAAATCCATTTTCCAGACCATTTGAACTCATGCAGATGTATGTCTTCAATTTATGAATATTCCCTTTTAACATTTTTGGGAGATGGATCATCCAACTGAGAGCTCCCACTATCCACTTGGCTTTAGTATACACTGTCTATTATTTCCAAAGTAAAATCAAGAAAATTGGCTAGACCAGCAGTTTACAACTCGTTTTTTTTGTTTCAGGGACATGTTAGGAAGTCTGTGAAGCATAGCTATGCATTATTATAAAGCTATTTTAATGAATTTAGCAAAATATGCAAGATTATAAGGGGAAACATTGAGATTTACTTATTTTTTTATTTTTCTAATTCTCATATACTAATTTAAAAACCCTGTTCTAAACTACCTCCAATATAGACATTTAACTATTTCATCAATTCTTGAGCAAGGCTTTTGAATGGTGCTTACCTTGTCATGTTACAGATTGAACTCCTCTTATAAAAATATCTTTTGAAATTAAGTTTGATTAATAAAAACAATTATTTTCTATTCTATTATTTATTTTGAGGAAAACCATTTTTAATTTTTATTTTTTTTTGGTTTTGGTCTGGACCTATGATTTCACTCCTCTGGGGAACTTCCCCTATGGAAACTTCTTCTACCTATGAATATAATCAATTGTAACATAATTTTAGAGGTTTTTTTTTTAAGACACTGAAAGACAAATTGACTTGTTCATGGTCATGGTGCTAATGTGTGAGAGATAGACCTTAAACAAATACTTTCATGAGTCTATGGCTGACACTGTATCCACTATACCATGCTGATAGTGAAACCATAGTTTTTATTTAATTGTCCAAAAAGTCCAGTATGATGTTTTAGAACACATAGATGTATTATATGCATATAAAATGCATGCATATAGTTAAACATATATAATATACATATGTGTATATTATATGTGCTTGTGTATGTTATATATTTTATTTGATACATTATATAGATTATAGATATGTCATATATGCTTATGTATAATACACATTTTATTACATATATTACATTGTATGTGAAATTATTTGTACATAACTCATTATATATCCTTATAATATATGGAGAGAGGGAGATATTTATATGTTTATAGCAGAGTTATATTGACTGTAAAGTGGCCTAGTAGAGAGGTCATATTAAAACCAAATGAAAAATGAATAGGTGATAGACATTAAATCTAACCAAATTCTGTCATGTTCCTTTAGGTCAGAAATAGAAACATACCCTCTAGTACTGTGCTTCTTTCTTGCCAAATTACTGTCACATCTCCTAACTACATACAGTTCAGACAAGAAGGGGTTTCATTATGCTAATAATTACATTGCCTCAAGGCTTTTTGAAGTTGTCTACCCCATACAGAACAGAAACAGATTTCACATAAATATCATTATAGCTGTTAACTACAGGAGGAAAAAAATAAAAGAAGCAATCAGAATATGTACTGTATTATCAATAAATCCAAGCTATCTCCTAAATAGCTTTCATTTGAAACGTGTTAAGTGTGAAGTCAAACACTGAAACCTACTGTTTAAAGGAGTAGTACTTTGTGATCCAAAGACATAGGTACCTAGAGATAATTACTGAGCCATGGCTGTCCACTTTTATAACAGAAAATGGCATCAAAAATTATTCTGAAACTAGCAATTAAACAATCAAAGAATGAAGAACCCAAATCTATATATTCCCCGGGAAAACCCTGGATTAAGACTGAAGAGAAATGACTGTAGCCTGACTTCAAATTATTAACTGTTTGACCTTGGAAAAATCATTTAGCCTTTTTGGGCCCCAATTTCCTCTTTGGTAACATAAACAGGTAGGATTAGAAAACATCTAAAGTTCCTTCCAGACCTTAGTATCCTTAGATCCCTTAACCTGAATTGGGTATATGACAAATAGTTCATCATGTGAGTGTAAACTTATGAAACAAGAATGACAAAGGCATTTTTAGTTTGGTCGTCTCAAAGAAATGTGATTTGGTGACTGTTGTATTGATGATTTAGAAATGTTTGCATCAATTACAATAAATTGTCACTCTGAAAGGACTTTAAATACTCAAGTGATCATTGGCACACTTGGTGACACTCTCATTTGTCCTCATTTTGGATTCTTAGTTGTGTAACATTAGTATAATGATAAAGAGCCCTACTCAAGAGTACAGAGTCAGGACCTAGGCCTCCTAAAGGAGGCGTACAAATTGAATTCATTTGCAGTCTTATAGAGATGACTTTCTTTTAATCTGCCAAGGTTGTTTTAGAAAAAGAGATAATACAGATTTCAAATCTTGTCCAATGCATAGATATTTGTGGACAATGGAGGGAGAGGGGGAGTGATAGAGGGAAGGACAGAGAAAGGAAAGAAGGAAGGAAGGAAGGAAGGAAGGGAGGAAGGAAGGAAGGAAGGAAGGAAGGAAGGAAGGAAGGAAGGAAGGAAGGAAGGAAGGAAGGAAGG